>NC_079205.1:4986331-5231331 GCF_026745355.1 Beta vulgaris subsp. vulgaris | reverse complement strand
AACACTCACAAATCAGGATATAGGAAAAAAGATCAAGAAGAAGAACCCTAAAATTAGAGGAAATGATGAATTTGATGATGAATTGATGACAACGCTCTGAAAAAGGTCCACAAAAGAGAGAGAAGATGATAAAAATTCGAACGAGATATCACCAATTTCACCTACTATTTTCACCATTTTAGGAATTGATCTAAGCTCGTGTCTCTCTTTCCTCTCGATCCACCTGTTGTCCTTGAAGTGTTTCGTGGTACACCTACTGCTCCGATCACCGCGTGTTGGCGTTGTTGATGCCGCATTGTGGTGGTCCTACAAAGTAATGAAGGGAATTTCCCTTCCCTGTGTTGTGTGTTGCATTGTTGTTGTTGTTGTTGGTGGTGATGGTGGTATTGTTGCTGGAGTTGTTGTTTTGGGATGCATCAGTAGAATAGTAGAGGAGTAAAGAGAGAAGTAGAGATGCAAATCTTTTCTGCCATTGATGGAGGAGAGAGAAAAAAAAATGAAAGGGTTAAATGTGGGTTAGATCTTTAGAGGAGAGAGAGTGGCACAACAAGAATCCGCGCTTTTAGCGTCTGAATTTACCATCCGGCCCTATCAGACGCAAATTAGCGTCCGTTTTTGTAAATTTAGCGTCTGTCTTTTAACGGACTCTAATTAGCGTCCGCTTTTGTAAAATTAGCGTCCGTCTTTGAATCGGACGCTAATTAGCGTCCGTTTTACAAGTTTACCGTCTAACTTGACGGACGCTATTCAATGGTCATAAAAAAAACACGACCCACCTTATTTCCAACCCTATCTCTATCTATTCTTATTCTCTCACCATCACAACCGTCCTCTTTCTTCGTCTCTTTCTCGCTCTTCTTCATCGACGGTATTCAATGGTCCGCTACCACACTTTCTATGATTTGAAGAGGTTCGATCGATTTCTGAGCCAATCACCGTCGCAGGTTTTCGTTTTCTCGATTTTTATTTATCCTCTCTCTTTTTCGATTTTTGTTTCAGATCTGGTTTTTTCGTTGGGTTTGTCCTAATTATTTCTAGGTTTTTTTTTCTTCTCATTAGATTTTTTTTTGGGGATTATATATGATTTTGTGTTGAATTTCACCGTCGCAGGTTGTTTCGGTGAAGTTTCGGGGATGGCGGTTTCGTCGGCGTTGGTTGGGGTTTTCGTGGGTGGGTAGGGTGGATGTGAGGGTGGCTGGGTCGTGGGGGGTGGGTGAGGGTGGAGGTTGTGCGGCTGTTAGTCTCTTTTTTTTTTTCCCTTTTTAAATCATTTTACATAAAGTGTTATTTCAGTTTTTTTTTTTTTTAATTTTATTTTTTTGCAGTGTCTCTTTCTCCAACAAGTGCTCCTTCTTCAGGTATCGTTTTCCATCAATTTGATTAATTCTTTATATTTGTTTTTTTTTTTATGATTTGTATTTTTTCCGTTTTATAAACATGCAAATCTGAATAAAAACTTAATAATAGATTTAAAAGTTTTTTTTGTTTGAAGTATGTGATTATTTTTACTTTTACAATTGTTGGAATGAATTGCATCTGAAAAGTATTAAGTTTGTGGGAAATTTTTTTATTCAACTCAATCCTTATCTCTTATTGCTGCACAAAGATGCATCTTTTCAATGTCTGAGAGAATCCTTATCATTCAGCCCATTTCATCTAGAATCGAACAGCAAATCCTATTGAAATTTTGCTAGGTGTAGATGCAATGACTGGTCAAGAAGCTGTAGGTGTGAAAGTCTCTGTTGCTTGCTTTATCTATACAATCAATTTTCAATTATTTGCAGCATATGAACTAGAGTTACAATCTAACTCAATTGTGATACAATATTCATCACCAGGTTTTCTCAACATGCAATTTTTTAAATTTTAATGATCCAAATATGGAGATCGTTTGCTCTGCACCACATAAATGTAGATTAACAATTTAATCACTCTTGTTTGGTCCATATCTGTTTGAGAAAAATGGAACTGTCTTTTGACTTTTGAGGTTTGAGATCATTGAAAGAGGGAGAACATACACTATATAACTTATAATTCCTTTCTTTGCAGATATTGAACATCGATGGGTTAACTGGCGGGTTCAATTTTCAGGTACCTCTCCTCCAAATGCTGATATTTCCTCATACTTTCTTTTCCGTGTAATATTATCCAAAAATGTCCCTCTAATTTACCTAATAATAGATTAAAAAAAATAACCTCTCCAATCCATACTATATGACCGTTTACTCCATCACCACTCAGATTTACTGTTCCACTTGCAAAAGATACTATTTTACTCCCTCATAGATGTATTTTTTCACCTTTCATTTATAATATGGTTTGACAGATATATTTCCATGGTCTCTAAAGTATAATCGTGTTATTTTCTATCCTTATATACTCCAAATCACCTTTTGTTAAGCAACTCTCCTTTCAGGTTGTCTACATTTCTTTCTCTGAGTACTAATATCTGTATTTAATTATTTATCACAGGTTGTGTACTTTCAATACTATGGTGATATTCCCAAGGGCTCTATAACACTATATCCAATGTTTATGTTGGCAAAAAGCTCATTCAATTTTCATAACATCCGTTGTTCATTCTTTATTTTTGTCAGGTAAAGTTATATCAATTCCTCAACTTTGTATGTGTTTGCTAGAGGTTCCTTTTGTTTGCACAAGTTTTGATGTCATTATTGTTTGTTATTATCACTGACGTGGCACGTGGTTTGACTGTGTGAGACTTGGATTGCATGACCTTTACTTGTGCATGAGAAAGAACAACCTTAAGGTCTGAACGGTACTGTGGCTCACCACTCTCACTCTTGCAAGTGCTTTGGGCTGATAAGTTATGAAATTTAGTTGAAATAATCTCCTTTATTCAGTGTTAATGCTTTTAAAAGATGTGAATATAATAACCCAACTTCGAGTTAGTAATTCTAGCACTAGCCATCATAGATCGTTACCTCAAAGTTCCATGTTTGAGGACCAGCCAGCATGGCTTGATGATTTGCTTAGTGATTCGGACTCAATTCCCAAAGTGATCCATCACTGCCGGACTGCTGTGATTTCCTTTGATAGAATAATTCTTTCGGTGTTGTAGTTATGAGCATCTTTGTCATAGTACTTGGATATATTGAGCTGAGATAACATTATATTGCCAGATGCAACACTAGCTTGACATGATATATCTTGACCTTCAGGAAATTGAATTTATTTGTCTAATAGTTTCTTCTTCTTTGGTTAAAGGCAAGTACATACTAGCTGGTCATCTAGTTGGCGAAAGCTTGTTTTGTTCTTACAGGTTAGTTGCCAGATGCAACACACAAGAAAGAGATTACATGAATTCTGGGAGGCTAACATGATATGCTTTTTTTCTAGCAGCAGAAATTAGTTAGAATAACTATTATCAAAGGTTGGCAGCAAAGGGTATAAGCATCCCTCTGGTGTCAGATACCTTTATTGTCATAATAGAAAGAACAAGTGGATTCAGTTTTTTCCTAACAGTGTGCCTTAATTGAGTTTAGATGTGTATCTTGTCAAGAAAAAGCGGGACGATGCTGGTATGGATATCGAATGCACAAGTTGCCGTACAACATGCTCTGAGGATTGTGTTTGCAGGTAAGGTGCAATTCTGTTTGACATGCATTCTTAATGGATTTAGTGTGGAGAAGTGTGAAGTGTTTATTTTTTATATTTCACATGGGATGGTGGCTATTGACCTTGTGGCACCCATGAGCCCTAGGAAAAAAATATGTATAGGCATATATAGGATTGTGAGGAATGAGAAATTGAAAAAAACTACTCATTAGCTGATATGAACATATGTATATGAATTATGAACCAAAACTGCCTCCCTTTTTTCTGGACTTCGTGAAGGAAGAACATTGGGACAATCATATTGGCTGTTGTGAAAAGAAAATAGGGAAAGGGGTGTGTGTGTGTGTGTACTATAGATATGTGGTGTGCCAACTTGTTAATGGTTTCTTGTTTTCAATTCTCATTCTAGCTGTTCCTTTTGCACAAATGTGTGTGTGCATTGTTTTATGTTTGGTTACAGTATAATTAAGCCACAAAGTTTTGTACTTTCCTTGTTTTATTTAATTGCACCATTAATTTCTTTGTTTTTTTGTTGATTTGCAGGGTTATGAGATTTGCGCTTGAGTTCCAGATTTGAAGTTGGTTTCGATCTAGATACCAGATTTAAAGTCCGTTTTGGTTCCAGATTTTTGTTGTGGAGTCTAAAGTGTACATGTAATTATATGAGATTTGTATTAGATTTTGTTCGAAGTATACTAGAATTTAGTTCTAGAATTATTTTTTCACTTGTAATTACATTTATTATCAATAATAATTGAATTGATTAATTTGTTTGCCTTAATAAAAGTAGTATGGTATTTGCATCATTCCATATATTATTACATTTAATATCAATTAATTAAAAGCAAAAAGCTCTTACATTTAAATACTAGTTAACCAACAAAAAAAAAAAAAAAGTGCAAATGCGTACCAAAAACAATAAAGAAAGCGCAAATACGCGTATGAGAAAATGGTCGCTAATTAGCGACTGCCAAGTACTCGGTCGCTAATTAGCGACCGCCAAGGCATCTTAGCGACTGCCAAGGCGGTCGCTAATTAGCGTCTGCTACCGACGGTCGCTAATTAGCGACTGTCAAGGCGGTCGCTACTTAGCGTCTGCAATTGGTAGTCGCTAATTAGCGACTGACTTGGAAACGGTCGCTAAATTCGAAAATTCAGACGCTAATTTTTTAGCGTCCGCTTTGCGGACGCTATTTGGAGAATTAGCGACCAAGGGTTTTGCATCAGCCGTTTAGCGTCCGTTGGCGGACGCTAATATATTTAGCGTCCGATTCCGTGTTTTTAGCGTCTGATTTTTGCGGACGCTAAAGGCTGACATTCTTGTTGTGTGGGGTGGAGTTTTATGAGCAGAGAGGGAGTGTCAGAGTGGGATAGAGGTAATTGAGAATATAAGTCGCACGATCAAAATCAACGGCCCAGATGTCTTGTTTTCATATTAAGAGTTGTTTTCACAAGATCCTATTCCTATATATATATATATATATATATATATTATATATATAATATATATATATATATAATATATATATAATAATATATATATAGTGGTGTTATATTGAGCAAATAAACGATTACATATTATGTAGCACATATTGGTAATAGTTGGTATTATTAAAAGCCAATTTTCAAAATAATATGATCATTTCCTTGATTTTGTATTGTTGATCAACAAAAACCCATTGATTAAGTAATGAAAATTAAATGTGTTAAGGAATGTTCTCATCAGAGAAGGGAGAAACAAAATGCTATTGAATAATATGATTTTTATTTTTATTAGTCCCTCTGTTTCTTTTTGTTCTTCCTATTTTGACTTTCACGTTTGTCAATACATGTCTTTAACCTTAAATATATTTATTGTGTATTAGGAAAAATTACATTGATTAAATATTAATAAGGTACTCATTGAGACGAATCAAACAAGACCTCACATGACTATAATTTTTTATCATATATGTTAAAAGTAATTTAGAAGATTCTCTCCAATTGTGAATCATGTCACGATTCCAAACAGGAAGAATAAAAAACAGAGGGAGTATTTAATATGCATAATTAGTAAGCAATTCCAAATAATTGTAATTGAAATTCAACACCGCGCGACTGTTGGTGTAAACCCAAACGTATGTCTATCAATCTAGAATCAATATCAAACAATAATAGAACAAGCAACGAAATTGCAGAAGCAATAAATAGACACAAAATTTTAACGTGAAAATCCGAGAATCGGGAGAAATACCACGAACAATGTGCTAGAAATCAAAGATGAATATTCAATGGTGATTACAAGCTCTCAAGATTTCTCTAAAGCTTTCTCTCTCTAATATTAGAGTAAATTACGGCTAAAATAACCTACACAATGTATTTATATGTTAGGGATAATAATTAGGAGTCCTAAGCGAAGAAGAAACCGAAGAAGAATGGGAAAAACATACACTTTAGGGCGTTTTTCCTTCTTGTCAGTTTACATCACAACATAGTTGTGATGTAGCTCCACAAGCCACACCTTTGTTGTGGCCTAGACTAGGGGTGCTTATCGAGCGAGCCGAGTCCGAATAGCACTAGGCTCGGCTCGAGCCCGTTTAACTTTTCTTGGGTTTGGCTCGGCTCTTAAGCTCACCGAGCTTGGGGGAGTTGAGCTCCACTCAAGCTCGTGATTAGAATTTGCGGCTCGAGCTCGGCTCGTGAGCTCGTTTAGGCTTGGCTAGTGAGCTCGTTTAGGCTTTTTAATTGTTTTTACCTTTTCTTTTTATCTTTCTTCTATTATATACCTTAGTTAATATCTTAAAAGAAATACTTAACATAATTATTAATATATAAACTATTTTTTAATATATTTTTTTTTTAAAATAAGTTTTTTTAGTATAAAATAATAATCGAGCTGTTCACGAGCTTTACAAGCCGAGCTTTGCCTAGCTCGGCTCGGCTCGGCTCGTTTAAGTCTCGAGTTGAGCCCGAGCTCGAGCCAAGTTTCAACGAGTCGGGCTTTGACCGAGCTCGCGAACTTGTCAGGCTCATTATCACCCTTAGCCTAGACCTGGGCAACAACTATGAGAGGCTTATGAGTAGTACACACCACACACCAAGCTGTATCATATCCTCACAAATCATACTTCGGTCGTGGTAACAAGCTCGATCATCATGTACACTTCGGTCGGTCGTGATACTCACAACACATACACTCAACGCCTCCTTCCTTCATTGATATTCCGAATACCATCTCCACACCATTACCTAATAGTTGGCCTATCTCGATCATCATGTACCAAGAGATAGGTAGGCAATAGACCCCATATCAAATGAAGTTTTTTTTTTGACAGGAAGAAAAATAATTTCATTGATAAGGGATAGCCAAACGACACTTACAATCAATTCCTGAACAATCGAAAATTCCAACATAGGTATATATATAACACCTTAGAACTAGATACATCGCAGATTTGATAAAAAATAGCCTTAATAAAAAACTTCATCTGAAGCAATACAATCTGTGAGTTCGCCCTGATTCGGCTTAACTTCCGCTGATGCATAGTCGTTTGGATGAAAATACTTTTGTGGTCTTCTAGATTCTTATAGAGAATAGTGATTGTTAGATCTTCCTTCTTCATTAGACGAACAAAAAAAGAAATAGAACAACCTAAAATAAATAACATCTTAATGATGGGAGATACTTATTGGAAGCAATTAAAAAGGTTTTTGGGGCTTACCACCGGTACGAACACCAGTGGAAGCCCCTTAAAAGATTCACAATTGAGACCAAGAAGAAAAGTGATGAAAAAACAAAAAGAAAGAAGAAAGAATGAATGAAAAACCTTCAAAAAAGAAGAAAAACCTAGCGACGGAGGCTAGGAAAAACCCTCCCAAGGAGAAACCCTAGAGAGAAAAAACTCTCTCAAGGAGAAACCCTAGAGGGAAGTTGCTAATTCTTCCCGCAACATTATGTTGTAAACTTAGTTATTCATATGGTTTAGGTTATGTTCTATTCAATTTATTTTAACTTATTTCTGAAAAAATAAGATAACATAAACTAGGATATAAGATGCTAGACAACACAATAAACTAGAATATAAGATAAGATCAGATCAGATCAGATATGATAGGATAAGAAAAGACAAAATAAAAATCAAACAGACCTTAGTAAAGCTATGGTCAATACGTGGGTTCTTTCGAAGTTGTATGGAAGTCCATGTACCTTTTGTTATCAAATCTATATATCCATATATATATTTAAAACTCAAAGCAAACAATTGCCACCTTGCCACATGTACTTCTCTCACAAGCAATTGACACAAATTAAACAATAAAAATGTGTTTGTTAAGACTCGAACCCACAACTTCTCCTTTGAAATATGAATACACTAACCAACTAATCTAGAATTTCATATTAATTTTTGATTGTAAGTAAAAGTAATTATGCTTCTTAAGTTGACACATGAATTTGATACCTACATTAATTGACCTATAAAGTAAATGAGTAATATACTAATATATTTTCACATCACAAGTTATATTACCTATTAAGTTTCCATTTATCATAATAGTGATAATAAAAACATTAATCAACTTTGCTACATGATAATAATCTCTAATGGGCACAAACTTAAATTATGCTTAGCCTTTTACAAGATAAAAAAACAAATTATTACCTATTTGAAGGAAACGTTTGAGAAAAATATATTGATTAATTTGAATCAATGTATAGGTAGGAACGGAAATAGAACATGTCTTTACGTATGACTCGAAAAACGATATTCTAAACTTTTGTCGTGTCAAATCAGTTTAAAGGAGCAGTCCACAGTATCGTACTTCCTTCGTTTATAAATAGTTGCACCATTTGCATAGTGTTTACTATTCACATCTTACACTTTGATTATCTTTGGTGATTTATATTTTAGGAAAAACATAGTCATACGGGATCTTGTTAGATTCATCTCAATATATATATTTTTTAATATTAACTTTTTATAATTTTTACTCATTGATAATTGAAGATATTTAACGTTTGAAACCATGCGTCGGCAAACGTGAAAACGTAAAACGGTGCAACTATTTCTAAACGGAGGAAATATGAGTTTGTGAGACGCAGGTAACTATTTGTCTTAAATAGACACTTATATAGAAGTGATTTGTTTAAGATAAAAAGTTATCCTTCAGATCTAGGTAATCTTTTATCTTGGATGGGTCACTTTTACTTATATGCAAATGACTTGTTCAAGGTAAACACCATTGGCCTTTATTACGCTATCTTGCCCTGCCATCCGTAAATTATGTCGTATCGCCAACAATGGCACACGACTTTACCCCAGGATGACACAAGATAAGCTTAGCCCATTAGGCGGGCAAAGCCAGGCTTGTGCCACCCCTGGGGTATATTGTGTTTTCCCTCCACAAGTGTTACAGTTTAGGGTGTAAATTGAATGGATTATATTAGAATTTGTTAAGTTTTCAAGATATTATATTTGTATTAGTTCATATTGATCTAGCAAAATTTGAGTATAGCTCATTCAGTCCTAGCTAATCCGATTTCAAACACAAGAAAATCAGGTTTGTCTTCAAATTTTACTAGATATTAATCTCATATTCTCATCCATTGCCTTTCCTATAAACCAACATTAATAACGATGAAATTTGAAAGTGAGTTTAACTGGGCCACGTTACTCGTTGAGATAGAAATGCAGCACAAAGGAAAACTCATTTCGCTTCATTTCCTACTTGCTTTCTTTTTACCTCGTTGTTCATGTATCTATGATTCTATGAGCTATGTACAAGACGACCTTGCCACGACGGCGAACGTTGAATAAAACACAAGAAACAAAAATTACACTAGAAATCAATGATGGGTTCTCCAATGGTGAGATTCCTTTGTACAGTCCATGGCAAGTCAAAGAGTTTAGCCATGATGAACTTGAAGATCTTGTTCACATTTATGTTATGGGTTGAACTTGAGAAGAAAAGAGTTGCGTCCATTGCCTTTGCATATGCTCTAGCCTGCATTAAACATTCCCAAAAACATTAACTTAATCCAATTCACATGAGATCAAAAGTTTAACTAAAAGGAAACGTATTTTTGGATGTAGACATGTAGTCTCTCTACAATTGTTTTTTATTGACCATCAATATTATTATACTTATAGATCTCTCTATCCTCAAGGAAGCATAAATGCAAATATATTTACATTTATAAAAGCGTATTATTCCAAAGTATCTCAAAAACTCCTGGTACGCCCTTAGAAGGATCCCTAAATTTCCCAAAATACTCACAATATCAGTATTATAAATGCATATCTATCATCTAAAACTTTATATGACTATCAATCAACATTCCTTTATGTCCATAAGACCATAACAAGATCAACACTAGCTAGATTTCTATTATTGAATGAAGAAGGGAAATTTCACCACTTTATTAATTCATCACATGAACTAGGAATCTCCCTTAGAACATGTAAAAAGCATGTAACTATGTAAAAATGTGTGTAGATTGGTGAATCCATGCATATATATGGTAAATTTGATCAAACACTACATGTTAAACCACGTACATTTATCATACTCTCTTCGTAAGATTTTTTTTTTTTTTTTTTTTAAGATAAGGAGAATTCCCTTGCAAGGAAGGGGAGAAATTGGGGATCTTCCTTGCAAGGGTGACTCTCGAACCCCTATCGCAGATTCGCAGGGGTATAAAGAGAGTTTTACAACCACTAGACCAACTTTGATTCTCGTCTAATTGTAAAGTAACTTTCAGTAAAAATAATAAACGTAATAACGTGTATCAGTGTATCTGTCCTCTTGCATGAGACTAAAGAAGCTACAAAATCTGTAAAGATACAAAGGATATATTGCCAAAAGATATAAATCTAGGTAGAATATAATACACACAGGTGTTCACACCCTGGTAAAGTCATTTGCAGTGGTGTCACATTCATTAGATAAAAACAATCCAATAAAATTTGGCAAACAACCCCAACTCCATTATTCACCAAAGGTGTAATTGCAATTTGGCTTTAAAAAAATAGTATATGAATAAGATGCACATGCTTACATAATGATAATATGAATATGGAGATTAATACTATAGTATTTATTTATTTGATATAGTATGAATGTGGAGTAGTTGATTGGCTGTTACCTGAGTTACAATAGTCCACTGTAAATCTGGAGGAAGCCTAACAAAATCATCAAACTTGGTGCCAATCAGTATAGGAATTGCTGTCTGCAATACATTGATGAAACATATCAATAATTAAATTGGCCTTAGGGGAACAAAAAAGGCGTAACATTTGCGTATTGCATCCATTTCACTAAAAATTTCTAAATAATATAGTGATATTGAAATGATGAGGTCACATGAGAAGAAAAAATGATAGCTGAATTTAAAGGAGCCGAATTTAATGGAGCCGAATATATAAAACGCTAAACAAGTCACAAATTTAAAATTTTGACATAAAAAAATCATCTAGACAAGAGGATAATAATTAAAAAACAATCATATTTACTTTGTACTATCTTCATGACTCATATAGATAAAAAAAAAACAGTTATAAACAAGACAAAATATAACTTCGATGAAGTGCGTGAAGTAAAATAAGTTTCAATAAATGTTAAAAGGAATATTGTAGAAATTTTGAATTAATCAAAATAAGTTGAATAAATGTATAAAACACAAATTAATAGTGAAATAGAAAAGGCCAAATTGTTTCGAAATACTCCTAAATCTTTAAAAACAAGCAAGGCTGCATAAGAAGAAGCATTTATACATAAATATACAATAATAAAAAAGTTATCACCGATGTCCAAAAAAAAATAAAAATAAAATAAAAAAGTTATCAACAAAAAGACAATGATAAATAAATAAAATACTAGTTTAAGTATCAAGAATAGAGTAAAGAGAAAAGTAATAGTTAGCTACAAGTCCCCAAAGTAAATTAATTAAGAAACAAATTGAAATTAAGTCTTCTTCAAATAGTACAAATAACATTCGTACTAACGTGGGTCAATCAATGACTTCAAAACAAGACCTTTCCTTTGTAAAAAAAAATAAAAAAAATAAGACCTTTCAATTAGTTTAATTGACATAGGTGAGAAAGAGGTGGTAGCTCAGTAGAATACCACCTCGAATTTTTTGGGCGTTGTTCAGAGTTTGAATCCTCATCTAAACAATATGTTAGACATTTACTTCTGAGCTATTTAGCTTTGTACCCAACTTCTGAACTAGTGTGACCTGCAGGCTAGTAGACTAACAGGAGTTGGTCTTCGGACCAATTATCTTTTCTAATAAAAAAAAATAAAAAATTGACATAATTGAGATGGTGAAGGGGTATGTATGTTGGGGAAATTGACATATCTCTAGCGTGATGATGAAGATTAAAATAGCCAAGAGACCTTTCGATTGATACATCTCCTTTTGTCTAAAGTCTACCTAACAGAGAGAGAAAATTCATAGATACTTTTTCTAGTGATAAAATGGCAATTACTAAGCTTCATTTTCAATAATGGAGTTCCACTAACTGTGGCATTAAAATGACCATCTAGTAACTGCAAAATAAGTTATATACCCCATGTATGATGTACTACAAGAAGTTTCCTAGTCAACTTGTACTTAGAACACCAACTGAATTGTGAATGAATTATATATATATATATATATATATATATATATATATATATATATATATATATATATACGGGTCTATAAAAAACAAAACAAAATGGAGAATAAAAAAGAAAAATCGGGTTGGTGCCCGAAACCAAATAGATTGTCCCGTTTTCATATATTTCGTGAAGAAGAGTTCTCCAAATAGCCTTACTCATATAGATATATACTCTATTTTTAGACTTGTTAATCTCAAATAAAAGAGCTAGTATAGTCCTACTTGATTAATACTTGACAATATATTCTCATAAAGTAAAATATGCACAAATTAGCTTCTTTCCTTTATATTTTCAATTAATGAAGCACTTAATTGGCTGATTATGCAATGTGTAACTTAAAGGGAAAGATAAAGTATAAAGAAAAAGAAAGCTCTGGTTTTTTATGTAGTACCTGATTCCACTTCCTTGCTTGACTATACCACCCAATTACACTACAAACACAAAAATTTTCAACTAATATGAGCTTTACTTCAAAAATATATACTTAAAAGAAGTTAATTAATCACAAACAATTGCAAAAAAAAAGTAAAAGAATAAGTAGAAACCAACCTATTAAGGGTACATCGGCTAGTAAGATCAAACATGAACAATATTGCAACTGCATCTTTACAAGCTATTGGCATATGATCCAGAGAATCATGATCACCTAAATAACAACCAACATAAGTATTAGAGTAATATTATATGTAAAAAAATAGTATGGACTTTTACTAGTCATAGACTTGTATTATAATAAGCTTCAAACTTTAATATTATTCTTGACACCAAATTACAAATTATGCAAAGATATAACTCATACACGCTTTCGGACGTTCCCGGAACCAAATCTTAGGCCATACATATAAGTATTATATTTCTCAAACAAGAAATTTTACCTGCAACATCCCAAATGCTAAAAGCAATGCGAGCACCTTTAACAACCATTGTTTTATCCATCAAATTCAACCCTTTCATCTGCAAACTTTTCCTTTGTTGCTCATCTCCTACATATTTAATCTACCCACCATCCAAAAAATCAATTATGTAATTAGCATCATAATCAAAACGCGTGTAAATCATCACGTCTCACGTTAGTTTAATAATAACAACAACAACAAAAGTGCCAAAACTTACAACAAAGCTAGTTTTGCCAGTTTGGCAATCACCCAACAAACTAATCTTGAGGTTGACCAAATTAGAATCACTTTCATACCCACTTCGTAAATCATCTACCTCAACTTCGTCGCCGGTTTCCGGTGAGTTGGGCCGGTCGAGCCGCCGGTAATGGGCTGAACCGGGCGGTCTAAAGTTATGATTATTACAACGAGAACAAACAAGAATCCGGTCCCAAATAAACCGGAAAAACCGGCGAATAACGGCAACCCGGTCAAGAATATTGGGCCATTTAATCTTGACCCGGACAATTTTACGACAAAGTCGGGTCATTTTTTGTGTGGCTTCATTGTTACACTGACCCATAAAGATTAGTTAAAGAAGAGAGGAAATAAAGAGGAAGATTTTATGTTTGTTGTTCATGATAAAGGAGTTTTAGTAGAGAATTTGAATTTTATTTAGAGGGGTTTTTGGGTGATATGGTAGGAGAGAGAAAAGAGGTGGTATGAAGGTTTTGAATTTTTAGTCCAAATTGCCGGCCACCTTTGGTTGTTTTGAGGAGAGGTTGGTTTGGGTTGGTTCTTCTCTTTTATGTAGTCTTTACGTAGAGATTGGGGTGTAATGTAATGGTGTATATTTATGTCAACCACGGGAAAGGAGCTAACGTTGAAAATGATTATTCAATGTTAGGGGTCGTTTGGTTCAAAATAAGGAATGGAAAGGGAATGAAATGGGATGAAAGGATGGAATGGAAATGGAATGTGTTACTTTGGACACTTGTTTGTTTTGATGTAGGAATGGAATCATTGGCCTAATGACTCCCTTACTTTTTGTTTCCTATGGTATGAGGAGGGTTTCAAGATGGGGGAATCAAAATTGGGCTAGTAAGGGAGTGAAAAAAATGAATAACTCAACCAAACATAAAATAAGGGAGTGTGTTACCTCAATCCGTTTCCAAGCCTAAAATATTTCCAACCAAACGGACCCTTAGTGAGTTACATATAGGGACTGGGAACCAATTATGTTTGGCGTGAGTGGTTAAGAGTCTTTCGCTCGTATCCTTAATCAAGGTTTTGGGTTCGAGCCTTGGGTATGGAAAAAACCCCAATTGGGAGGGATGTTGTCCTTTGAGGTACTCATGCAAACTCCCGCAGGAGATTAGTCCACTCGTCGAAGGCGGTGGAAAACTCCTCGTAATAGACAAAAAAAAACATATAGGGACTAGGAGTCTTAGGAGTTAGGAGTATCAACTAGCTATATGAAATATATATACTTCTTTCTTTTCTTAAAAAGTGCCCTTTGATGTACTCATTCAAACTTTCGCAGGAGATTAGTCCACTCGCCTTAGGCGGTGGGAAACTCCTCGTAGTAGACCAAAAAAAAATCATATAGGGACTAGGAGTCTTATAGGAGTTAGGAGTATCAGCTAACTATATGAAATATATATACTTCATTCGTTTCTTAATATGTGCAACATAGAGAAAGTGAGAAAATATCAAGGAATATAGAGAGAAAAAGTTAGGAGTTGGGACTACAATAAAGTAGAGTAATTCAAGTGATGAATCAAAAAAGTTATGGTCCCTTCTTGCTTTATGGTGGGCGTATTTGTAACAATATTGAACTTTTTATATTATTTTGAACTTGGTTGCACTTATTGTGATTGTTCCAAATAAGGAAAGTATTGCACTTATTAAAAAACGGAGGTAATATATATCTTAATATGCTTAAAAGGTAATCCTGGGTTGGTGAACCGTTTCAGGTCAAGGTATCAAGCTAAATTAAACTTGATTTTTGCTGCTCAAGCTTGGGGAAATTAGGCATAACTTTTCATGCTTTTATCGGGCCTAATCTTAACTCAACCCATACTTAGGTTTTACAGAGAATAATCATAATTAGAAATTATAAAAGACAATGACCCATAGTTGGAACCCTTAGTGTCAATTTTTCCTAATGAACCCATACTTAAGTTTAACATTATGCATATTTGAAAAGATAATTATTAGAAAAAATATGCTTAACTGAGGTGATCATTTGTTGGTGGCCCATTTCAGGACAAGATGTCGAGCTGAATTAAACTCGATTTTCTGTGCCCAAGCTTGGCGAATTTAGGCCTAATCACCATTTGTGTCGCACATTGGGCTATGTGCAACGCTGATGACCAGGCTGCTGGTGCCCTTGGAGTAGTGTTTGAGAGTCATATGTGTCGCACAGAGCACAAGGTGCAACACAGATGACTCTCTCATGCTTTGTGTGTGTGAGAGTCATTTGTGTCGCACCTTGTGCTATGTGCCACCCAAATAGCTTGAGATCTGCACCGTTTTCGTGTCCGACGTAGATCAATTATTGGTCATTTGCGTCGAAACCTGTGCCGTCAGACCTATGTCCGACGCAAATAGGAGTCACAGGTACGACGCAAATCGTCCTTTCTCTATTAGTGCAAAGAACTTTTTGTAACTCCCATGTAATAATAGAGTTCCTTTCATAATGAAACTTCCTAAGAAGTTATACATATACTAAAAGAAAATAGCATTCTCTTCAAGGTATATTTTGTAGATAGAGTTTTTGTCACATTAGAATTTGAGATTTCTAATATAAGTAGGAGTAATCCCTTGTATATTCACTATATATATAATTAATAATATAATCTAGTTATGAAGTTTACACAATCTAACATGGTATAAAGTTTAGGCAGAATTTTAGTGTACACTTCAGCTACTTCTGTGGATATTAATCCAACGTTAGTGCAGTTTCGGGTCCTAAAGTGGATGATCCAACTTAATATCATCGTTTAGCATGTTCTCTTCAGTAACTCACGTGTACTCACCTTGATACTGCATATGCGATTCACCAGACGTATCTTTTTATGAATGATCTACGGGAACCACACTTCAATGCATTAAAGAGCTTCGTCTTGTGTCATGCATAGGGTACTATATATCATGGCTTACATGGATATTCTACTATTTTTACACGATTAATAACATATATAGATTCAAAGCGCGAAGAAGCAGAATAGACAGATGTCACAAATGTTGTTGCGGAACCTTGTTGGCTATATAACCTCCTCGTTTTATCGTGATAATATTAGTGCATATTATCTTTCCAATAACACCGTATAACACCAACTCACTAACACAACCAATAATGTTGAGATGATCATTCGCTTTGTCTAAGAAAAAGATTGATTTGGGTGAAGCACGTGTTTTGCAGTCTTTTCGAAGTATTTGTATACAACATTTCACAAATGGACTACCGCAACAACTATTTTTGGAATTTAGATCCGGTCTTAGTGTACAATGTTATCCCGGTATGAATGTGTGGGTATGTGATTTCATAAATAATATAATTTTCTTCATGATATATTTTATTAATGAGAACGTATTGTGTCAGACGCGTCTGGCCATAATATGGTCAGATCGCTTCATGCAATTTTCAGTTGACACATTAATTCTTTCATTTAGCTCAATTTTTTTTTTCATTTAGCTCTATTCTGGTTTCATTTAGCTCTATTTTTGTTTCATTTAGCTAAATTTTGGTTTCATTTAGCTCTATTTCTTTCATTTAGCTCTATTCTAGTTTCATCTAGCTTTATTTTTATTTCAGTTAGTTTTAATTTTATTTCAGTTGGTGTTTATATATCTTTAACTGAAACTCAAATACATCTAAATGAAACTCAAAGAGAAACTAACTGTAACTTAAATACATCTAAATGAAACTAAAACTTATATACATCTAAAGACTAGGACTTTCCTTAAAGACTAGAAGAAAAAAGCTAGAGAAAATATTGATGATAAATTCTGTAGATTCTGAGTCTAAGTCAATCTAAAAAAACCCTTCAAAATTTTTTTTCCCAGTGATGTGCAAATGGTCATATCTCAATGAGGAAGAACTCAATAACTGGAAAACCGAGCTATTTTTCCTTCCTCAACTTTGTCTTCTCAAGTAACAACACCAAAGAAAATTTCATCCCCTTCATCATCAACGTCTCAAAGGGAGAATGAAGTTGCTTATTTACTCAAATTTAAAATCGCAAAATTCAAAATTAAGAACATACATCCACATTCCACACATGCAAATTGGGAATCAAAGTATCATGAAATGCAATAATTTGGTTTCGTCGCTCAAATGCTTGGAATAATTTAAGATCTTCATGCCTCCATTAATGGAACATTACACTTCCAATTTATACGCATAATACAGTTTGTAAGGGATATTTGAACAATGGTCCGATCGAAAGTTTCGGTCAGACCGTCTGATACAATACTTTCACTTTATTAATAATGCTTTTTCAAATTAGAATCCCTAATACAATTGAGATTTGAGACTAATGTTTTGTATTTCACTATGTATATATGATCAATAATACAACACTCCAATTGGAGAGTCTACATAATCTAACATTTATTCTCACAATTAACTAAATCATATTTTATGTCAACAAAAACAACTCTAATATGAACATTAAACATTTTCTCTTAGGAAACATTACACATGTTTTTTCAATGTAACATTTGTATATTTGGAGACTAATTACGAAAATCAGATGTTGTACAAAACAAACGAAAAGAGTATTAAAGAAAATGTGATAAATGAAGGATATTATAGGAAGGGAGACATGCACATTGATTGGTAGATCTAGATCAAAGGATGAAGAGGGGTATAGATTTATCTTTAAAAAAGCTATGTATCCATTTGTGATAAAGCAAAACAAAAGCTGCAGATGAGTATTGGTCACAATGTCACGACTTCCTCAAATCTTTAGCTCTAAAAGCATTAAAGTGAAGCAATATTTACAACTTACTTTCTCTAACCAATGGGGGGCAATAGAGTAGGCCATAAAAGTAGTAGGGCTCTGCATTTAAATTTCTGGTTATCTTACTTTGGTGCCACATTTTATAAAAAAAAAGTAAGAAAAGAGTCAGTGTTTTTTTTAATTTTTTCCTTGAATAATGTAAAAGTGGGTTTTTTCCTTGAGTAGTGGTTTAATTTTAAAATAAACCGCTACTCTGAGTAGCGGTTTATAAATATAAACCGCTACTCTGAGTAGCGGTTTATAAATATAAACCGCTACTCTGAGTAGCGGTGTATAAATATAAACCGCTACTCTGAGTAGCGGTATACTTGCGCAAAATATGGTAAGCAGATATCAGTTTTCATAATAAACCGCTACTCGGAGTAGCGGTTTACAAAAAAAAAAAATCTCGGCACTTGTAAACCGCTACTGCAAGTAGCGGTTTTACTAAAAAAAAAAAATTCTCACGTTCCGTCCTACGTGGACGGTACGCAGGGAATTTTAATTTTTTTGGGCATATATTGGGAATTAAAACCCACTTTTGCATTATCTAAGGAAAAAATTCGTGTTTTTTTAGCAGCTGAAAAAAGTAGGAGTAATGTTTAATTTTTGTTGGTGTGTTTAGGGATGACAATGGGTTCGGCCTGTTCGCGAATAGTTCGAGCTCGACTCGGTTAAAACTTTACTCGTGGTCTCTTAACTGGCATTCGGGTTTAGCTCGACACCTTAACAAGCCAAGCGGAACTAGGCCAAGCTCGGCTCGAAAAACTCGTGAACATACTCGATTATTATTTATATTAAAAAATTAATATAGCTCAAAGCCTTTAAAAAGTTATTATATGCTAAAACACTTTAAAAAGTTATTATATGTATCCTTTTATATAATTTTTTACATTGAACAATTCATTTTTTTTTCTTTTTGTATATTCCTAGATTTAGTTTGTCGATTTTTTTTATGTATATTTGTAAGTAATTCAATTGGTTAACATGTAAAAAAGAAATAAAATATGTTTATCCGTGGCACTTCTTGAATTTAGTCTATAATTTTACAAGATCTGTCAATTTTTAAAAAATCTCGAAAATGAATTTGTTTGATGCTATTTTGTTCTTAATTTGTTTCAAATCGAGCTCAAACTCGAGCTGAGCTCCCGAGCTCGAGCCAATCTTTTTTGATCCATTTGAAACTCAAAGGTAGTATAAGATACAAAGAAGAAAAAAGAAAATTCAAACTTATAATCTACCATTCATATCACCTTAATTTTTAAGTATTAGGCCAAGACATCTTTAATATTCAAAACCAAAATAGACGAAGGGGTTTGAATTTTACCAAACCACAAGTCCACAACGTGGCACCAAACAAAGTCCCATGGGCCACACCACTCTTGCTTAAATGGTTCTCTGAAATTTTTGCATGGACCCCAACGGCCCTACCCTTTAACTGATATGTGTCATGTGTCTAATTATGTAAGAATATATTTATGAGGAAGAGGTGGTAGTTTAGTGGAGTATCACCCCGAATTACTGAACATTGTTCAGGGTTTGAATCCTCATCCCAATAATATGTTGCAGCATTTATTTTTGGACTGTTTAGCCTTATATCCAGAATCTAAATCGGTGTATTCGATAAGCTAGTAGTCTGGTGAGGATTGGCTTTCTGACCAATTATCTTTCTTAATTAAAAAAAAATGTAAGAATATATTTGTGTAGAACTTTTTTTAGTCTTAAGAGTCTTGGATAATGTGGCCATTAAAATACGTTAGGATATGATATTTTACTCTACTTTGGCCTTTGGGGGCCAAACTACCAAAATAAATATTTAAAAAAAAATACCAACTGTTAGGTTGTCAGTTGTCCAAGCTAAGCTGACACTTTAGAAATGATTCACCTTAATCCAAGATACTTCAACGTAAGATTATGATACTATTACTTTTAAGATAAAATTGGTGACGACAATCATATAAATTTCAATAGGATAGAACAACACGAAAAGGTGACAAAAGTTAGGTCTTAAACTTACAACATTGGGCCTACAAGCTAAGCTATGGTAGGAATGAAAGTCTTGGAAACTTGTACATCACATAACCTTACACACCACCCAACTGATAGATGCTAGTTTACACTCCATATTTGATTCCTATGATTGAACAATTTATATTATTTGTTAATACTAAACAAGAAAAGAAACCTAAAAATGTTAAAATGTCATTGTCGATTGTGTACTAGGAGGCAAATCCAATAATCTAGAATCTACTTCTTCTGGTCTTTATTAGATTACCCGTTTCTTTTGCACAGAAAAATGATGTTGTGGGACATGAAAAGAAAGAGTAAAGATTAATTTATATTAAAGTTGAATGTGTGTGTGTGATGGAAAATTAGTGGTCTCATTCCAATAAATAAAAACAAAAAAAATGGGTAAACTAATAAAGACCGGAAAAAGTAAATCATACATTTATGTCTTTGGCTAAGACTTCTACTAGTACCTATGTAGCTAAAATATCTATAAATGTGGTTCAACAAAAATTACGAGTTGGCAATGCAATTCCTTAGTGAATGACTCGCATAATTGAAGATATTCACTTTGTCTTGTTACAATACGACATATGAAAGTCCTTGCTTGGAATGCAAGAGGAATTGCAAGGCCAATGTTTCGGCGAAACCTCAGCCAACTTACCATAGATCATGACCAAGACCTTGTGATAATCTCTGAAACGCGAATTTCGAAGTAAAACACGCTAAAAATCTGTGACACTTTGCCTTTCAATGCTGCCGAAATGGTGGAACCGGTGGGCCTCACTGGAGGAATTCTCATCCTATGGAATTCGGGAGTCATCTCGTTCACAACCATTAGGAAGGAAATCCGCGCTATCCACGACATTATCCAGGTAACCTCCAACAATATTAAATTTGTTGTTACTGCTATATATGCTAGTACTCATCACAATAGTAGATTAGAACTATGGAAAATCATTGAAAATATCTCAACCTCTATTGATCTTCCGTGACTTTGCATTGGCGACTTTAATGAAATAACTTCTCACACGGAAAAATAGGGTGGAAGAGATCCGAAACCGACTCGCATGATGGCCTATAGTGAGGCGATGGACAGTTGCAACCTTATTGACCTTGGGTTCAAAGGGCCGAGATCACCTGGTTTAACAAAAGAAAAAGAAATTCGATCTTCAAAAGACTAGACCGAGCTTGGGTAAACAATCTTTGGATCACTGCCTTCCCGGAATCCACCATTCACCATCTTCAAAGACTTAGTTCAGATCATAACTCGATTCTCCTAAACACAAAACCCACAACCCACCAAAACAGAAAAACCACAAAAACCTTCAAATTCAAAACTATGTGGCTTAGTGAGCCGGGTTTCGAGAAGCTTATAAATCAAAATTGGCCAAATGACCATTCTGAGTTCCACGTCAAAATAAAAAATATTTCTGGTTCAATGGCAATTTGGGCAAAACAAAGTCATGGTAATGTTTTTAAAAGAAAGAAAATCTAATTGCTCGAATCCAAGGCATCCAAAAGGCAATTCACCATGACCCAAGGAAAGCTTACCTCGTTGACCTTGAAAATAACCTAAGGGAAGAGCTTGACTTAATCCTAGACCAAGAGGAAAAATTTTGGGCGCTTAGAGCGAGATCAAACTGGCTTGTGGCGGGAGATAGGAATACCACCTTTTTCCACACCTCCACCCTAATCCGTAGGAAAAGAAACAAGATAGAATTCCTAAAATCTGAGTGTGGGAGAGAGATTTGGGATACCCAGGAAATTGAAAACCTCATCACGGACTTCTTTCAAAATCTCTTTACTACGGAAAAACCTTTCTCGAAACTAGGGCAAAACCAAAATATAGCTTCTCATGATAGGTTTTTCAATTGTGTTCACATTCCTTCGGCCATTAAAATTAAAGAAGCTCTCTTCAGCATAGGGAGCACAAAAGCCCCAGGTGGAGATGGCATTCATGCGATCTTTCTTCAAACCTTTTGGGACACAATTAGCAAGGATTGCATCAATATGACTGAAACGATTTTTAGGAGTGGAAAAATTCCCCTGGAGCTTAATAGAACCATTGTAGCCCTCATTCCAAAATCTGATAATCCGGAAAAGATCTCGCAGTTCAGACCCATTAGTCTAGTAAACACTAGCTTCAAAATAATATCAAAAATCCTGGTTAAAAGAATGAGACCGATCCTCTCAAAGGAAATTTCCCCGAACCAAAATAGCTTCATTTCAGGAAGGGGTACTGATGTGAATTTCATCATTGCCTCCGAAATCCTTCATTCTATGGGGGAAGAAAAAAGGGAAAAAAGGTACGTTCGCCATGAAAATTGACCAGAGAAAGCCTATGACAGACTAGAGTGGGATTTTATTAGAACAAGCCTTATTTCCATAGGTTTTGATGAAAAAACAACAAACTTGTGCATGGAGTGTATAACTACAACGACCACTTCCATCCTGATTAATGGCAGGCCCTCAAAAGAATTCTCACATTCTAGAGATATTAGACAAGGAGACCCTCTCTTGCCTTACATTTTCATCATCTGCATGGAAATGCTTTCCAAACTACTTCCTCCGTTTTTTTTATAGATGCTACATTTCCCTTAAATGGAAATGTCATAATAGATGCTACATATCATAAATGGACTCCTTCTCACCATAAAAATCTTAAAATACTATTAAAAAATTGGTGGTCCCCCACCTTCTCTTTTAAAATACTCATACTTTTTCCTTAACAATGGTTTTTTATTCAAAAAGTGGTGGTCCCCTACTTTCTCTCTCTACCTTTCTTAAAAACCCCCCACTTTCTCTATGTAGCAAGAATAAAAACACGGAGGAAGTAATTCATAAGAGTTGTGAGGAAAACAAGTGGAAACCTTTTGTGATAAGAGGGGGTTCCTCAAAAATTTCTCACCTCATGTTCGCTGATGACCTAATCTTATTTGGCGAAGTTACCCCTCAAACTCTCTCGGCCGTTAATGACACCCTGAGTGAATTCTTTGCAATATCGGGGCAAAAGATGAACACTTCCAAAAGCAAAATTTATTTCACTCCAAACACCTCTCAAGACATTGTAGATGAATTTGAACAAGACTTAGACGTCCTATGAGCCAAAGACCTAGGAACCTATTTAGGTTTCCCCTTTTCTAATAAAAGACCTGCAAAGAAGCATCTCCTTCCCATTGTGGAAAAACTTTCCAAGGAGCTGGCTCTTTGAAAATCAAACTGTTTATCAAAAGCGGGTAGGGCCCTTCTCATTTCCACCACATTCCAGTCAATTCCTCGCTACTTCATGCAAGGATTGCTCTTCCCGAAAGCTTTGACCGCAAAGATGAACAACATCTCTGCCTATTTCCTATGGGGAAACCGGGGTAATAAGAAAGGGATAAACTGGATAGCTTGGGATAATGTGTGCAAACCAAAAGAACTAGGAGGCCTAGGGTTCAAAAATAACGAAGAATTAAACAAACTTGGGCTCATTAAACAATGTTGGAACTTAGATAACCAGAAAAATTAGACGGCAAAGTTCATGGCAGATAAATATATCAAGAAAAACAAAGACCCCCTTTCTTTTAAAAAAGGCTCTTATATATGGAAGATCATAGGAAAGGGTGGGACTATAAGGAAAGTCTTTACTGGAACCCGGGGTCGGGAGAGTCGATAAATTTTTGGCTTGATAAGTGGATGGGAACCACTCCATTAAGAGAACACTTTACAGGCCCTCTGAAGGAAGGAGAGGAGGGAAAAAGTCTCGCCGAGGTCTTCTCAAATAACTTAGTGGAAAATCTCCCTCCAAACCTCCCTCAAAACCTTCTTAACCTTGCAAATTCGATAACCCTTAATGAGTATCAAGACATACTCTTCTCTTCCTGGTCCTCTGAAGGCAACTTCAATAACAAAGAAGCCGCTTGTCACATCCAAAGCACTAGACCAAATCACCCAAAATCTCAACTTGACTGGAGCATCATTTGGAATGCGCCAGGTCACCCAAAAATAAAATTCTTCTTGTGGCAAACGTGGTGGTAGAGGATTCCCACGAATGAAAATCTCTTCCTTAGGAAATGTGCTATCTCTCCGGAGTGTAACACCTGCTTCAACCCAAAGGAAAACATCCTTCATATTCTTAGAGACTGCTCGAGAGCAGACTCAACCTGGATAAAGATCAACAAATCAAACTGGGCACAAAATCAAAACTTACACAAATGGATTGAGGAAAATCTCAACATTTCTACAATTCGTTATGGAAAATATCCTTGGAATGTCATGTTCTCTTTCACTGTGTGGGAGATTTGGAAACGAAGGAACAATTGGATTTTTAAAAGGAGAAACGAAAATGAGGATATTTTTATAAAAAATTTGACGTGGTTCGCTCAAGAATGGTTTTTTTCACAACCTAACCCCAAACTTATGAAAAAAAGGAAATAACACCAAACCCCACAAAATGGAAACTACCCGAGACAAACACCCTAAAAATCAATGTAGATGCTGCTTTTTTGGCCACTAATCTTGTAACAGGTATAGGAGGTCTTTGCAGAGATAGAAATGGTTGGTGGAGCAAAGGTTTTACGGCTAAGTGCATTAATTTGCAAAAACAGCAAAGCTGCGGAAATTCAAGCTATACTTCTCGGCCTTCAATGGGCACGGGAAGAAGCTTGGACCAACTATATCATCGCATCAGATTGTAGCAAAGCTATGACGGAAATCAACTCCAGGGAGGAAAGAAAAGACGATCTAACCAGAATAGTCAAATTGTGCAGGATACTCCTAGACCAGGATGGAGGAAAGCTCGTACATGAAAGAAGAGAAGCCAACACCCCTGCTGATGAGTTGGCAAAACGTGCAAGAGAAGACACTCGTAGTTGTTATGGAATAGAATGTATTTTGAAAACACCCCCCCAGGCTTGTTATAATCTTATTTTGCTAGACTACTACTCGGGTCCAAACTTGAATGGCCCAAGTAGAAGTGTTGTAATCCCTAACAGAAACTTGGTTTAATTTATAAATTCGTCGGTTTGAGTAAAAAAAAAAAGAAGAAATTCAACATATCTAGAAAAGGAAAATTAGTAGCAAATTGGAGACCATCAGTATTAAACCTAGGCATGAGCTGGGTCGGGCCTGTTTGCAGGCTCGGCCCACAAGCTTATGGAAATGATGGGTTGAGAAGGGTCCAAGCTCGTGAGTAGCGGGCTGTGCCGTGTCGGGTCTGAAATTTCCAAATTTTGTCCACAGCCTGACCTAATCTCACAAGCCCGCGAGCCGGGCTCCTGCCTCCTGCGGGACTGGTTCATGTTTTATGTTGTTTTTTTTGGATTTTTGATAGTTTTAGACTAAAAAGCAAAGGAAAGGGGCATTCGATCCGGCCTACGGGCCATCTAGGCAGGCTTGTGCAGGTACAGACCTGAAATAAATTTTTTTGACCGTGACAGACCCACGACTTACGTAGCGGACAACAAGTCGAGCTAGGCCACGAGCGCGCTCGTGCCGGGCCGGCCGGCCTGGCCCGCGCCCACCTCTAATCAGTATAGGCCCCTTAGTTTTTTCACGTATGCTTTTTGATGAATGTAATAACCCACACCACTCTTCAATTCTGTAATTGGATTTGTTAGAAGTTCTCCCCATCAAGGCCTCCCAATGTACTACTCACATCCATATAGAATATAATGTTCACAAAGCTTGACCTAGTGATATAAATTTGGCCTCATGACTTAAAGGACGGACAATTATAGGAGAAAACTTCACCCCTATAACCGTACCATGGGAACAAAATTGCAGAACACAATGAATGATAGTTACAGCAAAATTTCTTCATGAAGTAAGGGAACAAAAAATAACATGCACGTTCACAAGGGAAAAGTTAAGGTCACTGGCAGAAGTCAGTTTCTATTCCCTCTTAGAACTTGCAAAACTCAGCATTACCAATGGAAAGATGTATCAGTTATCTCTCAAAAAAGACGGTTCACCCGGCCAGTTCTCTATGTTAGGCCATTGATAGCTGATCCTACCCAGGGGAAACAGTTTTACAATTCCGTGGGGTAAAATGTCGAATCAAGTCCAAGTATTCAAAATTAAGTACAAGAAAGATCACTTATTTCTGCATTGCAGATAACCACATTCAGTTCAACTCATGGTTAACATGCACTTCAAACTCGAAATGCGGATGTCCACCCAAAAGAATCAACTACCCAAGTGTTTTAACAAGGTTTTTTGCTCTCCGAACACAGTCTTGATAACTTTGGACCAGCCCAGCGCACTTGAGTGAGTCTTTGGTGTGTTCCTTGTAACATGCTGAACAAGCGTCTCTCTCAGACAGACAAACAATAGTTTTCTGCTGAGGAAGTTTGAATTCTTTCTCGTGTAGTTTCTTTGATCTCTGTGTGACTTCTTTCAGCATGTTCTCCTCATGCTTCTGGATTTTTTCTAAGACAGTTTCACTCTCCTTCAAAACAGCTCGGATAGCTTCGAGCTCTGGATTTGAGGATGAAGGCACTGGCAAGAAGAATGGGGGTTGTAGGGGCCATCCAGCTGAAGGAGAATCTATTTGAGCTTTAGGCTCCTCAGGAAGCTGCTTCTGAGGTACCTTCTTTTGTGACTGCTGAGACTCCTTAGGTACCTTTGGCTTACTTTTCTTTGGTTTCTTCTTTGACTTCCCATTGCCATCTACAAGCTGAGATATCAAGTTTTGACTGATTTGAATAGTGTCAGCCATTGAGCAGCAACAAGATTACCTGAAACAAATGTTAAAAAGATCCATTCAGATCAGGAAAACAACAAATTTCGAAGATTATATACAAGTCCCACAGCATTACTAATTACTATAGCAGATTGAGTAGAGTTTAATGAGGTTAATACTCAGTTTGGACTTTGGACTTCTACATTCCATCAATACCTTTCCAAATTCACAGCTTGTACTTCTCTGCACTAATTCAACGACTACAGAATGCTACTTGATGCCACTCCAATAGCAATAATATGTATTGAAAAAACAATAAAATGAAGGAATGTGGACTACAGTGGAAAGTTAAACATCTATGTACCTATATGGTTGATACTCAAGGATTATTATACACTAGGAAGACCCAAGTCAAGCCGAGCCCTGTTATACGTTCGACGTTTGACTCAGCTAAGAGCCTAAGGCTCAGGACCAGTAAAACAAAGCTGAACTCAAACCTGTCCCAGGCTCCCAGCTTTCTTCCCTCAAATATGCTCTTGTAAATTCAACAAGAGAACTTACTGCGATGGTATATCTCGACTATAATGCAAAGCACAATTGCTGGCTTTTATCATTATTGTCAATGCTGATTTACACATCGAAGCAGCTGACTACTCAATTCCTTCTATGTAAAACCAAGTACTATATGCTAATACACCAAAAATCCTTTAATCCTTTAACACAACATAGGTCATCGAAAGGATCTTGGTGATCCACTAAAGCACGAAAGTCAGGATCTTTCAGAAAATGGTTTCCTTTTCACAGACTGCGCAATTGCATGGATAAGCTCACACTAACCTATCAATTTGGACTGATCCAATTCTGAATTTTCCTAGTTGCTGTTACTCTGTCTAATAAAACCAGCAAATGCATATATACTATTTTCTATTTATTAATTCCCAACGTGAACATGACCTGTAAGGCCAAGCAAGTAGGTTCCAGATTTCCAAAGATGATTGTACATTTGAGCAATAGTTCTACTACCGGAAGGGAAAGACAGAACCCATAAAAAAAAATCTCAATATAAATAACCAGGAAAGAAAAACATTAAGCAAATACTTCAGTATACTCGGCTACTCGCTGATAAAAACTACTCTCGCAGTGAGATTAGAGACGCTTCTTCATCAAAGAGCTTGAACATCATGAAACACAAGCTAAAGCACAACTTAGCCACCATAAAAAGATGTAGGAGTTTGCTTTGAATCATCAAGGCCTTCAATGATTTCGCCTCCAATAATTGAAGCAAACCTATCCTTACATAGGTAAGTAACGAAATACATGCATGACTCTGCCTCATCCTTACAAAAATTTCCACAACCCGTTTGGGATCACTGTCAGTTTCAGTAAGCAATGACGTTAGAACTAAAAAAAACGGTGTCTATGATGTTCGCACCAAAACGAAAACTAGCAATTATGTTCAAATGTGAAATGTCCTCCCCTCACAAGGTCGGGAAAATGATGTTGAAATGCTTGCATACTCAGCCAAGTACTTTAGCATTAAAGTTAGCAGACATATATTCACAGCATAAATTGGGGGAAATTCCTCATGGCATTTAGCTATATCATGACAAATTGACAATGCACAAAATCGAGTTACGACTTTTCTCATCAATTATCATTACTCACATACTATGACATACTTATTTACTGAAAATGATCATCTATTCTCAAACAGTCGCGTATTGAAGGAGGGTTCAGTGGGTTCAACTGAAATCCCCAAATTCTGGGTTTTTTTTAAAATTTTGAGCTCGCATTCTTGACAATAAAATTAAATAAATGCTTACTCAAATATTTAATGCTAAACTACAAACTTTAAATCTTAAAATTTACAATATATAGTAAAATCAGTCCTAACCAAACCTTCAATTGTTTGGAATCGCCGAAAAAATCCTTCAATTTCTTTCCTCGAATGCGAGCTTCTTCTTGAATTGATGCTGCATATACGAATCTGAAATCTGAAATCTGTAATCGGTAGAGAGAGATCGATTTCTCTTGTAATTGCAGCAAATTCTGCGGATTGGAATTTGGAGGGTTAGGGTTACAAACTTCTTTTTCTTTCCTCAAGCAAGAATATGCGGGAGTAGACAGCAAGAACAAAAAAAACAAAAAGTTCTCACAGAAATTTTATGATTTTTACTCCTACTAGTTTGATGTTAATGTGTTAAAATTAGTATTTGTTTTATTCATTATCTTTTACTCCTGCTAATCTTATATGTATGCGATGGGTATGTATTTAAAATTTGTAAATCTTTTTTTTTAAGAAAAAACTTGTAATTCTGTTATATAGTCCAATTGTATTATACTACCTCCGTTTCTTTTTAATTGTTAAACTTTGACATTTTACACTATTCACAAATTGCACTTTGACCCTCGTTTGTGATTTATACGTGAATAAAAATATAGTCATGTGGGATCTTGTTAGATTCGTATTAGTATGTATTTTATTAATATGTAGTTTTTATATTTTTTACAAATACAAAATTAGAGATATAAAGGCTCAAAGTAGTGCATCGGCATGCGTGAAAAGTGTAAGTGTAACAATTAAAAAGAAACGGAGGTAGTAGTTATGATTATATGTAAAATCTGAAAAATTAATAGTTAGATGAATTTAGATATATTAATTCGTTAATGTAAAAAACTACTAACAAAGATTGTGAATGAAGCCTCAAAAAAGATTTTGAATGAATTTGGAACAAAAAAAACTTTTGTCTATTTCTAAATAGAACTGTGGAAAAGTGGCTCCCTGTTTATTATATCAACCGGTCAAGTTATATGGACTATGGCTATTTCTAAGAATATAAACTAGGTTATGGAAATAATTCCGAACCGTAGGAAAATTGATTAAGCAACTACTGGTTTTCAGCTGTGTATTTCTGAGTTGAATTAAGTTACCCATCGAAAAGTTATATATTTTGGTGCTCTTAGTCTTTGTGAAGGAATGACCCTCACTTACCATTATACTCAAGTTAGTAGTTAGCTAGGTAGTTTGAGTTAGGATTTTTGTCAAATGACCAAAATATTGTTTTGTCAAATTAACATATATAATGGAAAGTTTTAACGTCTTACTTCATTTCATTTCCATCATTGTACATGAAAAGAACCCTACTTATTTGTACATTTTTAATGTATGAAATGGTGAGTGTGAATGGTATTAGATTATTTATTTCTTACTAATAAACAATACCATGATATTTTTTTTTTTTTTGGTACATAATGAAAGTTAGGACACCCTTCTCTCAAGGGAGGCTCCTAACGAATCAAGAAGAACTAATTTATTTAACAACGGTTCTGTAGAAATATCGATGTCAATCGAAGCAGCAGAAATGTTGTGACCTTTTTTTAATAGAAAATCTGCTACTTGATTAGCTTCCCGGAAAATATGCTTAATGGTAAACAATACAATGATATTTCTTTGTACACTTCATGCTCTAAAGTAGTGTTGAATGATATAATAGGGAAAGCTAGAGATATTCATGTTGTAGATGGTTTGTATTCCTCATTACAATATGTTCATTTTCTTGCTTCTGTTCATTTCTCAATAACTCACAAACACCCAATACCATGATATGATATTTTGTTTATACACTTCATTCTCTAAAGTATCATGTTGCTAATATAATAGGATAAATGAAGTGGTGGTCATTTGTAATGCCTCATTATAAAATGTTCATTTAGTTTCTTGCTTATTCATTTCTCCATAATGAAAATAGCACCCCAATCCCTTTATTATCCATAAAAAAATATTTAATTCTTACATTATTTTATCCATCTTCAATATTCATTCAAAATAAATTCACTAAGTTTATTCTTGATATGAGTGTGTTTCATTTCTTTCTCTAACGCTTACTCATTCTATTCCAACTCTTTCAATCTGAAATCATATGTTAGTACAAACATATGGTGTCAATTACTGTAGAATGAACATATGTCATGGTGATCCAATCAATTTTGAGAGAATAACAATCCAAAATCTTTGGTTAAATTCCCAATAAACAACTCTCAAACCAATAAATATAGGCCCCTCAAATATTGTATATAACTTCAATTCTCCATTGATAGCACCTTATTTATCAACGCCCATTACAATCAAACTCGAGACCAACTGGCCAAATATAATGAACAAAATACAAGGTCAGTTGTTTGGTTTCTGGAATTACGAGTGACCAAAACACGGAACCTACACTTGATTTGACAAATGACCTTATTTTTTATGCATACTCGATATTTTTTATTTTGTGAAACCTGACCTGATTTTGGCAAGTAAGTACTTCATATTTATTTATATTTGATACCCCATTTAACTTAGTTTGGTACTTGTAGTTGGTTTTTGACAAATTCCGACTTGATTACAACCTAGCTCATAGGATATATGAACTGGTGGTTGTTTGTAAGGCCTCACTATAACATGTTCATTTAATTTTTGCTTATTCATTTCTCCATATAATGAAAAAAAAAAAACATCTCCAACCATTTAATCATCCATATATAAAGGATTCAATTCTTACATTATTTTATTCGTCTTCAGTCTTCCTTCAAAATGCATTCACTAAGTTTATTCCTGATATTAATGTGTTCAATTATTGTAGAGTGAACATATGTCATGGTGATCCAATCAATTTTGAGAAAACAACAATCGACAGTCTTTGGCCAAATTCCCAAGTAACAGCTCAAATATTGTACGTAACTTGAATTCACAATTGATCACACCTAATTTATCAGCGTCCAATCGCCCATTACAATCAAACTCGAGACCAACTGGCCAAGTATAATAAACTATCAAATACAAAGTCAACCACCTGTTTTCTAGAACTACTAGTGGCGAAAACATGGAATCTGCACTTAGTTTGACGAGGAACCTTATTTTCGATACACACTCAACATCTATCATTTTGTGAATCTTGACTTGACCTGATTTTGGCAAGTAAGTACGTCATATTAAGTTTTTTGGAACCCCTGACATTGAAAACTTTCACACATAGAGAAATTTCCCAATGTCATATTTGTCTTGCGTTAATCTGCGCTATATTGATTTACTATTATAAATTGATTATTGTTTGAATGCTGCATCCGATACAATTGCAGATTGCCAAATTTGTTACAACTTGAAATCCAATTGTGATCCTATTGGCTTTTATATACATCTAATGTAAAAATCTTTATATATACATGATTGTTTTAGCTTGTTTTTAAATTTTTCTTATAAGTTTGACTATTGTAAATAAACTTTCATAATCATTAAAGCAAATTCCGCTATTTGAACTTAGCCTCATGTTAGAGCTATCACTAATAAACGTTATTATGGTCTGGATTCTTTGAATTTTGAATACGGATCTTGGCAATTTGGTAAAAAAAAAAAAGTTAATTAAATGTACTCATTGGTTGAAAAAACTTCGATTGGTTCAGTTAAAATATGTCTTACTAATTCAAAAATGGATCACAACGGGTAGGGGCGAAGCGAGGAGAAGTCAACTGATCCGATTAAAACTGGATTATTTACGCATTAACTGATCTAGTTTGGGGACCAAACCAGATCAATTAATATTATGGCGCCAACACAATAAGCATATAAAGAAGTTATCAAAAAATTTGCAAAAAAAAAAAATATAAACAAGAACCCGTGCAACGCACGGGCTTCAAAACTAGTATATAATATATAATATATAATATATAATATATAATATATAATATATAATATATAATATATAATATATAATATATAACATATAATATATAATATATAATATATAACATATAATATATAACATATAATATATAACATATAATATATAACATATAATATATAATATATAATATATAATATATAATTCCTCCATTTCCTAAAGATCTTCCTTGTTATTGTTCCTACAGATACCAAGGATGATCCATTTGTGTGGGGTGTGGGGTAGGTTAAGTCGGAGAGATAAAGGAGTTAAGATAAATAAACAAATAAAAAGGGGTTAAAGTAGGAGGGAGAAAGGGAGTAAAATGAATTAATAATGTAATGGTGGACCATATGATAGGGACATGAGAGTGTAAAAAGGGAAAAAAAAAAATTTCAAATAAGGAATAAAGTAAAAGAGATATATAAGATCTTTTGGAAACGCACTTAAACGGAAAGAGGAAAGATCTTTAGGAAACGGATGGAATAATATATAATATATAATATATAATATATAATTTATAATATAAAATATATTATAAAATATAATAAAATATATAATATATAATAATATAATAATATAATAATATAATATATAATAATATAATAAAATATAATATAATATAATGTAGTATAATATAATATACTATAATATAATATAATATAATCTTTATTCTATAAGTGAAGGGGTGAGGAAGATGGTGTCCCCTCATAAAAAGTCTGAAATACCCTTAATGATTTAAATTCCTTTACATATATAATAGTCTTTTCTTCTTACTACTTGCCATATATATTGAACAAGTTAATAATGAAATTGAATTTCAATTAAATATTAAATTAAGAAGAATGATTTCCTCTTAATATGTGAGAAAAACTCTGATAAAAAATTAAATTGACAATATAACTTGATTGAAACAATCTGTACAAAAAAATAAAGACTTGAATCTATTTCATATTAATAAATATAATGATAATATTTTAAAACCTAAATGTTGATTATTATTCAATAATCTCTATTATATAAATTAAACTCTTCCACTTTATTAATATTCAACAATTGAATCTGATACACAAATCCTTCCACTTTATTACTCAATATTGAACGATTGAATCTGATACACAAATTCTTCCACTTTATTTGAGCCGGGCTTTCTTCTGCTTTGTATTTCCTACACTTATATAATAGAGATTTGAATAATGATAAACAAATAACTAAAAAACCAACGAAATATTGATTTAAGAAAAATATAATTAAATAATTAAAAATCATTATAAAAATTTGTTCAAATCGAATATTTTGTAGACTCATGAATAACTCATTGAGAAAATAATGTTAATATGACACGCACGCATAGCATGCAAAAAATACTAATATAATATACTTCCTCCGTTTCTTAATAAGTGCAATATAGAGAAAGTGGGGGAATACCAAGGAATGTAGATAGAGAAATTTGGGACCACAATAAAATAGAGTAATTCAAAAAAAGTTGTGGTCCCCTCTTGCTTTTTGGTGGCATATTTGTAATAATATTGAACTTTTTTTACCATTTTGAGCTTGGTTGCACTTATTGTGACTATTCTAAATAGGGAAAATGTTGCACTTATTAAGAAACGGAGGTAGTAATATAGGTGTTGAGATCCTCTAGAGTTTCAAAATAACTCTACACGGTAGAGTTCGTTAAATATCAGTCATTGATTAAGAAATCAAAGGCTTGTATTTTCTTTCCCCCCTATTTTCCCCCGAATATCCTGCCCATATCTTTTCCTTTCCTACTAATCAGGAACCCTTGATTTTATAATATATGGTCAGGATTCAACTCTACGTTGTAGAGTTTTCATAAAACTCTAGAGAATCCGGACCCGTAATATAGAACACAAATCTCACATATGTAAACAAGTCAAAATGAAACATCTTTGTTACTTTGGAGAAAAGACCTTTTTTGCCGAGTCGGGAACACAACAGGCAATAATATTTTTTATGAATAAAAAAGGCTTGTTCCGCTATATAACTAGTAGTGCAGTGAAGTCGTCAATGAGTATGGAAATGACAAAAAAATGCACAAACGCAAATAATAAGCAAACCCTGATCCTAGTTAGTGTAACGTAGGTGTCTTTCTCGAGTGACAGAATGAGGGATGAATGCCTATATCGCTTTGTAATGTTATTGTCATGTTGATGCTATTGTTATATCAAATAAGGGGGCGTTTGGTTGGAGGGTTTCAAGAAAGGGAAAAGGAATTGAGTTCCTTGTTTCCCTTTGTGAGTGTTTGGTTAGTGTGTTTTTTCAAACCCTTTACCCTTTTTCTTATTAGGATTACCCTCTTTTCCCTTAGATTGATTCCCCACCACCCCCCAAGGTTTGGGATTACCCCATATCCCTCTACCATATTATTATTATTACTATTATTATTATTATTATTATTATTATTATTATTATTATTATTATTATTATTATTATTATTATTATTATTATTATTATTATTATTATTATTATTATTATTATTATTATTATTATTATTATAATTTTTATTATTATTATTATTATTATCATTTATTATTATTTTATATTATTGTTAATATTTATTTTTATTATTTATTTTTATTATAATTATTTTATTACTTTTATTAATATTTATTATTATTATTTTATTTGTTATTATTATTATATATTATTATTATTACCATTTTTTATTATAATAACTATTATTATTTATTATAATTATTTATTGTAATTTACTAATAATAATAATTATTATTATTATTTAATAATAATAATTATTATTATTAATTTATTTATTTTATTATTATTATTAATTATTATTATTATTATTTAATAATAATTATTATTACTATTTAATAATTATAATAATTATTATTATTATTTATTATTATTATTAATATTACTATTTATTATTTATTATTATTATATATTATTAATATATTATTATTATTTTAATTATTTTAATAATTATTATATTATTATTAATATTTATTATTATTTATTATCAATATTATTATTTTACTGATTATTATTATCTATTATTATTATTAGTATTTATTATTATTATTAAATAATAATAATAATTTTCCATTTTCTTTGATGTTTCTAACCAAACAACATTTTAATCAAAGTGAAACCCTTTCCATTCTTCTTGTAACCCTTTCTTATACCCTTTCCCTTTCCCTTTCCCTTTCCTCTCAACGAATCAAACGCCCCCTAATATATAATCTAAAAAAGTGGCTCTAATCCCATTCTTTATAATTTTCTTTCTCGTACTATGTAGACGAACTTCAAGCCTTAATTGTGTACTACCCTAAAGCGCCACATCATAAGTTTGGGCCATACCGAAGCATTCTATGTATGTGCAGTACTAGTTTTCAAAAGTATCTTTTCGAGGTAGGTTCTATTTTGATCTAGAGCAATTTGCCTGCTTTTTTTTTATGATGTGGTTTACCTATATAGTGCAAATGTCCAACACTTGGGTGCTTTCTAAGATCATCCTATATGAAAGATGTATGACACGTATAGATAATGAATGTCTTGCATGGTATGCAATATGAACATCCACAGAGTACGTTAGACCTAATAAGAGAAATAAGCTTAGCACAACACGAGATGGATAGAAACCTAATCCTAATATGAGAAATCTCAAAACTGAAAATGAATAGGAATAGAAGAATTGGGTTCAAAATAAGTGACATAACTCTCCGCGAGTTAGGCTACGTAAAAGATCCTATTCTAAAACAGGATGTAGCTAGACTTAACTCAAAGCCCAATGCAGGTGGAATTTTATGGAATATAAGCCTCACTACCTCTCAGAGCGTTACAAGAAATTTTGGGCCTAATGCAAGGCCCAAGAGTGTCAAGTTTGGGTTCAAGCATGGGTGAAAGGTAGCCTACACAAGCTAAGCCAAAGACAAAGCCCCATATAGATTCAACTTAGGGCTTTGGAATATACTTCCTCCATTTGTAAAATGTATGGAATAAACATAAGATTTAATAAACATCACTTTCAAAAGCCAAAAGGTCATAAAATATCCTTTTTATTATCAAAAGGAGGAGAGAGAAAAGCAAATCGCACAAGTTTGTGATGGATACTCTTGTCATTATGTCACTTTCTTTTTTCCATTTAAGGTATGTTTCACTTATTTTGAAACGTTATAAAATAGTAAGTGTTTCACTTATTATGAAACGGAGGAAGTATATATATATATATATATATATATATATATATATATATATATATATATGGGAAAGATCACACGAGAATGCTTTTTACATGAGAAATGAGAATGAATCTCAACCACGTGATTGGATTAGAGTTACAACATGTGTTAAATCAATGTACAATGCTGGAAATATAAGTTAGATTAATGTATTCATAAAGAACAAATATATAAAGTATATTGATATACAATATAGAGATGAAACTTATCTGCAGATAACAATCAACTTAACTTGATTGAATTTCATAAGAACAACGTTACGCTGTGGTATGGAGGCGACTGTCTTAAAAGCGAATTTCGCCATATCCAATGCGGATTGTTGATGACGTTCGTCCCCCAAGGTTCACACAACAATCCCCGACTCCGTGCACCCAGATCAAGAAATGGAGTTTCTTAAAAACTGCTCAAATCTTAGAAGGAAGGGTTGGCTATGTATTTTAGGTTAATGAATAATCATCTCAGAGAGAAAAACGGTCCAGAAGGTATTTATATAAGGGTTAAGAAAAATAATCCCGAAATAAATCTGGAATTAACAAAGGCTTTTGGAAATCTCGAAAACAACGAGTCGCGGAAATACGCGCGAGCCGCGGTATGCTCTCGGCAATGCACTGCGAGACACGAACGAGCACCGCGAGTGACGACAGCCACCGCAAGTCGCGGCAAGCCCTCGCCAAAACTCTTCCCGTTCAACTTGGATAAAATCCAACGCCCAAAATTCTATATATAACCCAAAGTTAGCATCAACGGTATCTAGATAGCTAATAACATAATGAGAGCAAATAAACGCAAAGCCGCCAGATCTTCATATATACAAACGAGTAATTCTCACATATGTAAACAAGTCAAGATGAAATATATCAATTGATCATTAACTAGATTTTACCAAGCTGAACTTTGTAATTTCTACAATTCTAATGCTCTTACAATGGTTTATACAGCTTATGAGCAATATTATTGGAGCATGAGCAAAAGCATACAGAAATCATGATCTTTTAAATATTTACTGAACCTGAGTTATTCCTTAATGCAAGCAGTGATAAATGTAGCATTAACGGATGTTAGTTTGATTGTCGAATGGAATCCTATCTAGACTCCAAGTGCTGATGTATGTTTCTATTTTACGGTGAAGGGGAGGGGTTACAAAGAGGGCTTTAATTTTTTTGAGAAGTATCCTATTATAGTCTAATTCTTGGATTTATATCTTTATGGCTGATCATTTTGGCTAAAGGAATCTTTATATATGTTGCTGGTCTAAAGAGTGTATATAATGTAGTACTTCTTCCGTTTCGTTTTAAATGCAACACATGAATATTTTATATCTCGCAGATAATACCCATTTGTTGCATTTAAAACGAAAAGGAGGAAGTGTATAGTAGAGAACAATGAGAAAATAGATGTACTATCGGGTGATATAGGTTGCTTATCTTCAATCTCTTTGATGATAAAAAAGCGATTGTAAGTACAAATCCAATCCAAGGTTCAAAAACAGATCTTCACTATGATTGATGTCTTGCGTGAAGGCAACATGCAATGATTTTTCTGGATGCTTGTGATAGTTGAGGATCGTTTGTAATTTTGTTCTATTGTCTGAGGACGGTGACCTTTACATCGCTTTTGCGTAATGCGGATCATATCAAGAACTATAGGTGCACATCGCTTTTGCATAGTATCTATATGGAGGAATGTTGTGCGCGCTTTCGTAGTCTACGACTCTAGGTGCTAAGTTGCCTCTCTGATCTGCACCTGCTATGTACACTTTAGTTTAATATCAGAGCTTGTTCCTCATCAAAGATGTTTTGTATCTGTGCAAAATATGTTTCTTTTCTAGAATCCACAAGTAAATACTCCCTACATTGCCTTGCCCTGCATGTCAGTTAAGTTCATGCGCATATGTGGTAGTGTGGAGTATAGAAGGTCAGTTAAGTGGTCTGAAATGCAGCCAAATACTGATAATAGCCATGAAAAAATATGCAAGGCAGCCTGTATGTTCATGAAAGCAGCTAAAATCTTCCTAGTCTCTTGTACAAAAAGAGGTCATATTATCGTATTGTGTCAGTAACACAATTTCAAATATCTATATGAAAGAAACAGAAGATGGTGAAGCAAGGCAGGGCATAAACAGCATTTGCTACTATGTTAAGCCTTTTGTGATTTGCAATTGAGGATGAAATCTTTGATCTCATCACTAGCTCTATCAAGGGCGGTTCTTCCATCGGCATCTTTTACATCATAATTAGCTCCGGCCTTCAGTAGCTCTTCAATCTTGGGTTTGTCACCCTCTGAAGAAGCCATCAACAATAGGATATCCACCGGGTGGATGTCCTGGTTCAAAAGAGCTTCCATCTTATCATATGAACCCTCCACAGCAAGCATTCCCATGTAGTTGAAGTACTGCAAGAGTAATGAACCATGTAACCAGTATCAATCGAGGTACTAACTACTAAGGGTATACTTGTAGTTGTACGATAGTACACTATTATTATATATATGAGTAATTATACATAATACGTAATTATGTACTCCATCCATTTCCTAAAGATCTCACCTCTTTCCGTTTAAGTGCGTTCCCAAAAGATCTTCCCTCTTTTACTTTATTCCTTATTTGGAATTTTTTTCCCCTTTTTACCCTCTCATCTTCATATCATATGGTCCACCATTACATTATTAATTCAATTTTACTCTTTTCTCTTTACTACTTTAACCTCTTTTTATTTGTTTATTTATCTTAACCCCTTTCTCTCTCCTACTTTACCCACCCCACACCGCACACAAATTAATTTTCATTGGTATCTGTGGTAAATTGGTAATAGTAACAAGGAAGATCTTTAGGAAACGGAGGTAGTATACCTCTAGAAAAACATAGCATGTCATCTGGTAAGTAGTGTATCCAACAGTTTGCAAATCACAAGAACAAAGCACAAGCATCAATCTATGGATTGCTAGTTATCCTGATAAGCATCTAAAATTTATTTTCATCATCTTCCATCTTTTGCTCTATACTGCTCTAATGATTCCTCTTAATCTTTCAAAGTCTTGACTTTGACATCATCTTCCATCTCCCCAATCAAGAATTTGCATCACATTTTACAACTTTCATGTTAATAGGACAACCCCAAATCAGCTTTAAAATAGTCCTTTCTCATGATTCAGTTTATATAAACTACCGTTCATAAAATGGAACTTGCTGCATTCTCGCCAAATTATTTTAATAAACTTATCTTTGCCGAACTTAACTTTGCTGAATTTTAATTTTTCAGAACTTAACTTGATTTTTGGTGAGCTTATATATACTTATTTTTGCCGAACTGAACTTAATTTTGCTAAACTGAACTTAACATATCTATACTAAACTTATCGTGTCGTTGATGACACTTATTCTCATAAGTTGAAAAGAACGGACCCTTAGGATGATTATTTCATCTCAAGTGGGAAGCCAATTGGAAAAAAGCAAGAAATCAAAGAATCAACAAAGGTAGCTTGAAATTTAAACAATAGTATAATGTAGTATATATAGTAGAGAATAATGAGAAAATTAGAGAAGCATAAAAAAAAGAAAAAAACATGCCTGTTCAACATCATCTCTATCAAAATCATCACGAGATTGGCTGCCATAAACACCAGCAGTTTCAGCATTAAACCTGAACCAACACTTGACTCTGCTACCATTACTGGGACCCAGCTTGGCGGTTTTGGTGGGCTTGAAGTTTATGTTTTTGGGAAGGCCCACAAACCCATTTCGCAAAGTGGAGGCTGAATGAGAGCATGATGATGTTCTTGAATTAATTGTTAATCGGATAGAAGTAGAACATGAGAGTGAAGCCATGGTTGAGTACTTTAAGAGTGTGGAAACACAGAGAAGGGAGTGTATGCAATGTGGACTCTTCTCATCCTTTCTTTTGTATCCTTTCTCTCTCTAAAATCTTATCGAGTTTAGCACAGGGGGCAAGTATGTCAATTCACATGCTTGTTTTGTTTCCTCTAGACCTGATCAAAACAGCCCGACCCGGACTGATTTTTTGCGGGTTTTGGGAAGATTTTTTGGCCCGGGATCAGGCCTGGCTTGATTTTTTTTCTTTCGGTCGGGCTTTAGGCAAGCAAAAAATGATTTTTTTGGTCTATTTTTGGCCCGGCCCGATTTTGGCCTGAATAGTGGGCTTTGGACACAAAATTTTGGCCCGAAAGTTTGCCTGGCCCGACCAATGGGTAATTTTTTTGAGCGCGGCCCGGTCCATGATCACCTCTAGTTTCCTCTACCTAATGAAGTAATTGTACAGGTAAAGACTATGTTTACACTAACAACTCTATTGCAACAGAACTTCTTGCGATCTTGAAAGCTTTATATTTTGTGGAGGCACATAACCTCCCCAAGACCATTATTTATTCTGATTGCAAAATCGCTATCGAGCTACTGTTGTTACAACAGGTCATTGTGATATATATGCCAATGTGATTAATATGTGCAGGTTGTGGCTTACGAAGCACCCCGAGACTCTGATTAAGCACTGCAGTCACAAGTTTAACCAAGTGGTGGCCAAGGCTTGTAGGGTCATGGAAGACCAATGTGTTGTAACTAGGATTTTCCCCATCCCCTAGTTATTGTTCTGAACAACTATTATCGGATTGTAATATTTTAAACATTACCGTTTAAGGAATGAAAGGCTTTGTTTACCAAAAAAAAAAAAAAAAAGACCATGTGTAGCTGAGGACTGAGGAGTGATGGAATACTAATTGATATAGGGATAAGCTTGTATTTTCAGCATATTAAACCATGTAAATACGAATGGTTTATAAATAAATCAGTGTCTCAAACACATAAACAGAGAATTCTCGTAGATAATTAGTGTCTTATAAACACAAATATGAGTTCTTATAAATAATCAGTTGCACTTTTTTGAAGAAAAAGTTGATAGAAACACGCTAACAATGCAATATTTACTTCTTGATAAGGACTAAAAAAAGATTTGCTTTTTTAAAAAAATTTGTCTTTTTGATTTTTCATTTATGTATACTAAGAATAAAATTTCGGCCTGTTCACAGTGGACAAGTTGTCCTTTATTAATTAGGGTTTTATCACTTCTCCTATAAAGCTGCCCCTTTTCACTCAGGTAATGTAACACGCCTATAAACTAAGGTCTCGTTTGGTCGATCATATGAAGTAGGATTTTTTAGGAAGATGTTTTTCCATGTATAAGCATTTTCTAGGAAGTAGAAAATGTTGTTTGATTCAATGTGGAAAGTTGATTATTATATGAAGTTTCACTTACCAGAGGAACCTCGATAAGCAGCTTCCGTGGAACTTCCGTGGAAGTGTCACTTCCCACGTTTTCAACTTAAAAATTACTCCCTCCGTCCCATAATATAAGTCCCCTTAAAGTGTCCCAAAATATAAGTCTTGTTTCTATTTTCAATCAATAATTATACCCAAAATACCCTCATGAAAATTATTTAACTCCCAAAAAGTCCTCATAATTTCAGCTTCCAATGCACCATTATTAATGATAAAATAGAATCTCATAACCCATTAAACTCCTCTACACATTAAACTATGCAATATTAATGTTAAGTTTTTATTTTTTGTTAAAAAGAAAAAAACAATGTAAGTGTTTCCCAATAAAAATGAATCTTTTTATTTAAATACAACAAGATTCTAGTTTACCTTAATTCCCTTGTAAAAACAGAATCAGGACTTATATTATGGGACGGAGGGAGTAGTTATTACGCTCCGAGCATACCCCCAAGTTATTAATATTTTATATGTTAAAAGAGTAGCATCTAATGTTGCATAATTCATTGGTTAGAACTTTACTTTGTTAATTTCAGGAAATGTGGTCGAATTCTATATGGAGCATGTATCTAATTTTTTAATGTATGTTGCTGACACGGAACGAAACAATTAAAGAGACAGTGTCACATGGCGAGCATCGAGCAAACCTGCTTAAGAACGTTTATTGGTATATTTGTATAGATACCACCGTCTTCCATCTCTTAAGAAATCATGCTTTTCATAGTTTTTAATGTCAACCAAATAAACGACGGTTTTGTTGTACTTGTTAAAGTAGTAATTACGAGGTTGTGACTTGTGAAGGTAAATGAAAAAGTCGGAATGGTAGAGCAATTCATCACACCTAGCCACATAATATGCTTGCTCAAGACCTAACCCAATTTAGCCTAGCCACAAAAACACCACAACCTCTCATGATTTCTCCAATCCATGACGATTTTACTATAATAGTGGATACCTCCTTTTGTTCATCTAATCTTTATGCAGGTATGGGTGCTATATGTAGAAGCACAGCAGGCTAACGGGTGGAAGGCATATGCGGGGATATAATCAGCAATGATGGTAATCTTGCAGAAATCCTTGCGATTTACAAAACCCCGTTGTGAAGCTAGGAATTAATCTAGGGGATATTACTTGTGAACATTTATGTATGTGCTGTAACGATGGGATCATAGATCCTTATACTAGCCAAGCTAGCTAAACTTGAATAAGTATTTTAATATATTGTCCCAGTTAACCAAAAAAATATATAAAAAGGAGAATAGATTAATGTAAAAGCTTCTCGGTAGACTATATCACTTAATATTATAGTTTTATTTGTAATTATTTTTTAAATGAAAATACAATTATTATGATAACACAACTTCCAAAATATTATATGACATAATAGGTCAATATAATCGTTCAACTTTATTTCCCGTTCAAAAAAAAAATCTTTCAATTTTACTTCATAAGGCAAAAAAATATACCAACAAGGTCTTGAGCGAACCGTATTCATAATATTTATTGTGAACCCAAACCAACTACATTACAATTCTCACAAAAAATTACTATATCAAAGAAAACCTACCATATCAAGCAAAAATTGACTATATAAATAAGCTAACTATATCATACAATAACTAACTATATAAAAGGTGATTAAATCATAAAAAGTGGTTATATCAAATAAAAACTAGTTGTATCATACGAAACCTGCTGCAAAATAAGTTATTGTGTGTCAAATCCATTCAAGCTATTTTAAAAGGCTAAACCAAAGTACAATTTAATCTTAATAAGTGACTTGCTATTTACTATCGATATTTACTAAACACCATCCATATTTTTATACGTATATTTAACTCAAAAAAATGAAAATATTCATATAATTTTTAGCAGGAACCGTACCAATTTTTCATTTCCACCATGGGGAACGAACCATTTTTTCTGGTTCTGCCACGGTAGAAACAAAATACAATTCGATTCCGCCATGGAGAAACCGATTTTTCGATTCTACCATGGTGGAATCGAAAAAATTAGTCGTTTCCACTATGGCAGAACCCGAAATTTCCTTCGGTCCCATGGTGAACAGTAAAAAAACAATTTGAAATCGCAGAGCGGGAAAGGAGGAACGGAGAAAGAGGAAGAAGAAAGGAGGTTGTAAGGGAGTTGTCGAGGGGAGCTGCGAAGGGGGTGCGGGGGGCTGGGCTGCACGTGTGGCGGGGCTACAGGGGGGTCGGGGATGGGAGGGTGAGCAACGGTGGCGGAAGGGTGCCTGGGGCTGGGGGGCTGCGCATGGGGGTATGAGGGGATTAGGGATGCGCGTTTGGGGGGGGGGGTACAACGAGACTTTGGGTTGGGAAGGTGTGGTGGCGGCAAGGGGTGTTTGGGAGTGGGGGTGGGCTGGGGGGAAAGCGGGGGGTTGGGGTTTATGGCGGTGAGTGGGTAGTGGGAGGTATGGAAGAAGAAGTAGAGGAGGGAAACAAAGGAAAAAAAATTACATTATAAATAGGATTTTTTGTTCAAAACCACCTCAACTTTTCACGTTTTTAGAAACTCCCACCTTAATGAATTTTTTTTATAAATTTCCACCTACCATTTCCAATTTTATTAAAAACTCCCACCACTTAACGATTTTTGTTAAATTTCATTAACAAAACCGTTAAGTAGACCTCACATGCATTTTATATTAATTTACGCTGAAATCGAAGTCAATTTCATCAATTTAAGGGCAAAATCTCAACAATTTTGGAGCAAGTTTGGAACGAATTATAACTATTTGGAAAGACTTGCAACTATTTCAAGTTCAATTTTGTTAACAAAATGTATATGAGGGACCCACTAAACGGTTTTGTTAATGAAATTTAACAAAAATCGTTAAGTGGTGGGAGTTTTTAATAAAACCGAAAATGGTAGGTGGAAATTTATAAAAAAAAATCGTTAAGGTGGGAGTTTCTGAAAACATGAAAAGTCTAGGTGGTAAGATGCAATTTATCCTTATAAATACAAGTTACATACGATAAGTACAAACGGCAAATAGCAGGAATGTTTCTTTATTGAATCACTTGGTGTATACTTGTGTTTACTTTGGCTATTCATACGTCATAAGGGGCCAAAACTCTGGATTTTTTTATGAAAGTTTTTTTTTGTTAACTTTCTTTGTAATGCACAAAATGACCCAAGTTGGTATTAAACAACATGCCAAATCTCGAATACAAACTTCTCACTGAGTCACTCCTAGATATAAAGGCATTGCAATTTGAGTTGAGTTGGAACAAATGCGGCATTTACATTTTGCCATTTTAGAGAGATGAAGTATAATACATACCAAGTCACATACATTCAGGAAAAACTTGTAAACATCTGAAATTGAGATTTAAGAGGTTTAACAAAAAAAAATTGAGGTAAGATAAAGACCCCTCGCATGTGGGGGAAATTTAGGGGGATCTCACTTTGCAAAAGGAAAAAATCAAACCCCTATCACAAGATGGAAGGAAGTGCTTCCAACCAAGTACGTCAACATTGATTCTTTAAGTTACAAAGTGTTAGATGTTTAGATAAAGTACCAAGAATAGCAACTACATAGGTCTATACAAATACTTGGTAAAAAAGGCTGCCCATTGCTCTCGAACCTCATCGATTTCTTCATCATTGTAGGGCTCATCTCTTCTTTGGTACTCCTTTACACCAATTCGGCAGCTTCAGTTAGAAATAAATTCAGTGTAGCAACTTAAGAGCTATATAAAAATCTTATATATCTCACCTTTTCCAAATTTTGGCAATCTTTATACGACGTGATTATCTCATGCATGAACTTCATCACATAGTAGCCACACTCAGTATCCACTGTTTGTTTAGCGCACTAAATTGCCAATACAAATCATGAAATGTTAATATACATGCATCAAGTTATAAGGCATAACAATAGTATGTAAACTAAGATGATATACCTCAATAGAAAACCATTTCAATTTTGAGCCGCGCCCCTTCCGACCTTGAACCTTATAAACGCTGTAAGCACTGCCCTCACGCACGTAATAAATATATGACATCATGCACAAAAACTCCTAACAATAGATTGAGACACAAAGTAAAAAAAAATAAAAATCAACTTACCGATCCAAAGAGTCTTTAATGGCCAAAGATCGTTCCTTTTTAGGCCTTGAGGAATCAAACTTGAAGACTTTGCCGCATGCAACATTAATCACGAGGAGAATCCAATGCTCTCTGCATAAATCAAAAGATCTTTGAATTTTAGGCGACTATTATTAGCAAAATCTTTATATTGTACCACAATTAAACATAGAAATAGATCATGAGTTTGAAGTCCATAATATACTCTTCATAATATGGGGCCAATATGAGTTTGCACCCAGCATCACCCCTATCCCTACTGAATAAGAAAAACTCTTTCAAGTAGGCTGTGGTGGCTTGATGGTCGTCACGGATGGTAGATGCAGCGATTGTTTGGGGACAAAGGAACCCAATATGTGACACGTCAAGTGAAGAATTGTACTTGTCAACTAGAAACCTGTACATCAAAGACATGTCAGATTTATAATAAAAACGAGAGTTCTAAATTTAGGATTTACATTGAATGGCTTAAGACTGAAATATTTACATTATGAAGACTTGAATCATAGAAATGTTCAGCCTTTCCCCTCTGAGTAATAAGGCGATGTCCTCTGCTGTGACAAATATTTCAACATCCTTTTCCAAGTGCAACACTTCAGTGTCCAACTGAACGGTCATGACATCATATCGCTCAGGTTGACTCGCCAAGATATAATGCAAAAACTTGCTTTTTTCACCAACAGAGTCAAGGATGTCATCTCCAATTTGTTGTAGTGGCCCCTTAAGATTGGCTGCTGACTCTGACTCCCCTGATTCTAGACCACTGCTGTCAATTTTCTCTTTGCATTTGCTTTTTTCACCAACAGAGTCAAGGATGTTGTCCCCTTGTTGTAGTGGCCCCTTATGATTGGCCGCTGGCTCCGACTCCCCTGACTCTAGACCACTGCTGTCAACTTTCTCTTTGCATTTCCCCTTACACTTCTTCTTCTTTTCTGACGTGGCTTCCTAACACCGTGTCTAAACCATCAATATTGGCAATTTGAACAAAATAGGTTGAAACGCCCTTTAATTAATACAAAAGGGATTTATAAAAGTTGGCCATATCGGGGAATCTTAGGTCATAGGTTGCTGATCATGTATTCTTGAGCTATTTAGGTCAAACTAGGATATTGTGGTCTACTTTCTAGCAGTTAGGTCAAGTAGTCCAATTTCAGTCAATCAAGACGTATTTAGAACAAAGTTGGTCCACTTTAGGAAATAGATGCGATTCTAAATACCCTTTAATCGGGCTTTAAAATTATAAATCACCTAACTCCGCCTCATATTAAATCCTGGATCTCTAAATACGAAAATCGGGTGATTGTGGGGTCAAACAATGCTATTTTGGTATATCTTGGGTCAATTAGAGCAAGTATTTCCATTCTAAGTCATTAACGCGTAACTTAACGCAAAATAGGATCTATTACATTATAATTAGACCAGAATATGTCACATTATTTTAAGTAGGGACAAATTATATTAACTGAAGTCATATACAAGTTATTACCTCATGTTCGAACAGCACCAATGCCTCAGGCCATTGCACAAAACTACCATGAGCTTCACCCACCGTAGTGGCACCCTCCTCTGTAGGTAATGGAAGCTCAATGTCGCAAAATTCGGTGTAAGGGTCATTCAATTTCACCTTCATGTGGTCAGGCATGATTGATCCATCCCCATTGGGATATGCTATGCCACCTGCCACAACTACTTTGTCCCCCGAGTAAGCATCCCACACAGCAAGATGGCATGCCTTCGAAGCCTACACATTGCGAGTTCAATAGCTTAATGGATGACACTATGGTCTGTGGTTTCTTTGAAATCCTTTATAATGTTTGGGAAACACCAAAACTTAAATATTGGATATGACAACCATTCCTAATACAATTTTAGAACCCGATTAGAATGAGGAATTTTAAAATCCAAGAAAAACTTGTGAATTCCAAATTCTTCATGGTGACTTTGTTCCCCCCCCCCCCCAAAAAACCCCTCTCTTCTCCCTTACAACTTATGCATCCTTGATAGCCTTGGGAAAAGTATCAACACTGATTTGACAGTGAGTTACTGAAATTATAGAAATTAGTCAGGTAGAAAAGAGGGAAGACAAATGTGACAGAGATGAAGAACAAGGTCATCTTCTACATTTACCTCATCTCTTTCTTTCCCTCTCCGCTTTTCTAGATTACTAGATATGCCTCTGTAGTTCTTTCTCACATCTATTTTTCACATATGTGATTTTTCCAGCATTTTTCTACAAAGTGTAAATTTCTGCAAAAAATTCCCCTAAGTAGCCAAACACTAGAAGTGAATTTGAAAGCTGAAACCATAGATTTAATTATTTATGCTTGTCAATCACTACCCATATAAAATTATTAAATTTGACACGAATGGTTATTAATGCTCAATGTAAAATCTAGCATTTCAAATGAATTACAAGTTCCAAACAACTATGTAGTTAACTTAATACTAGTGCCTGTGGTGATACACTAATTATTTACCTTCAACAATTCTGGCGATGGATCAGAATTGGTAGTTTGGGGCAAGCTGGTGCCTTCAGGAAATGTTAGACCGCCCATCTGCTGCATCATGGAAGCCCATTGCCGCTTGACTGCAATTGTCACCTGATCTTCCAACCTCTGTTCAAACTCCTCTTTCAAGGAAGCTTTGATCGACTCCTTTATCACCTCCATTGACTGCCTACTTCGGTTCAACCCACAGCCTTTACCTTCTGGCTTGCCAAAGGCCTTCCGAAGACCAATATTAAGTCCCCCAACTCCATAGACACGGCCATTATGATCTTCTTTGCCAAGGGCCATGCACAAAGCATCCACATTTCTCTCTGGAACAAAAGTCCCTTGAATTTGCTGCTGCGTGTAATCCTCCTATTTGCAACTAAAAACAGTTATATACATAATTATTGGCAACCAACCACAATAAATATCTCGATCAGCGATACATACATATTTTTCGGCAACTTTCCGTGTATCATCATTCGTGATAACCCAGGTCCCTCCTTCACCGGGCACTTCTCTTGCCAAAATCCAGTCCAACCCTCGTTTAGCTATTCTATCAGATAATGATCCCTTAGTGTCAGTGGGGTATCTTCCATCCTTGATCCACTGTTCTTTGCTCCTCTTGTAACTCTTCTGCCCCAAGTGATGATGATGCTTGTTTTGTTTCGAATTCTTTCTTGCCCTTTCACTAACAGCCTATGGGATTAGGAGAGAATATATCAGCATTATTCATAATTTTATCAAGAACATTTTTGTACGTCAATAAGAAACTAACATCATCTATCTCAAATCCGTTGATGACATAAATACCTTCGCCTCATCAGTCATACGATCTGCTTCAAATTTTTTCCAGTCCTCCTTTGTGATAAAACCCTTGTAAACATCCCAAGGCATTAAGTGTGCACCATATTTAGGAGGCTTCCGCGTCTTAGTGATCCAACGAGTTACTAACTTTGACTTAAAATCTCTGAATCGCCAAGCCACACCAGAGTGAAACAACTTCTCTTTTTCCCTTTTGGGGCCATCTTCAATGTGGAACAAAGCCTGTAGAATTAAATAATTAAGCAATTTTAATGCAATCATTAAAGTTAATTACATTATATGTACATGGTCACATCCAATTCTTACCTTCGTCTCATGCCAAAATATTTGTTTGTCACCTTCAGGCACCAATCGGTATGACTTAAAATTGATGTTAATTTTAAGAGCACACCTACCAAGATGCTTCCCATAATCATGCTCCCAATCACCCATTGGCTGACCAAGATCGTCATACTCAAGAAACATGGGTTCCTTCAATTGAGCTCCTCTCGAAGGACCCCTGCACCGTTTGTTGCCCGGTCTACTTAAATGATCTCCTACCTTATCCATTATCTCAACCATCCTATCTTCCTCAGTATCACTATCTTCATCCCTAACATTATTTTCAGAAGTACCAGCATCGCTCTCACCCTCCAGCCGCTGACTGTTACTTACACTATAACTTGACCCAGAAATTGATTTCTCACCATGCCATAACCATACGTGATATTCTTGCCTGAATCCACGACGAATCAAATGGTCTTTTATGATGTCTATATCACTAAACCTCTTCAAGTTGTTGCAATCACGACAAGGGCAAAAAATTCTGTCATTCTTAGTACTCCGTTGGTGTTTCTTAGCAATTTTACAGAACTCCTGAAGACCATTGAAGTATGCAAGCGTGTTGCGTTTACCATACATCCAATGACGATCCATTTCTGAAAACATATTGGAGACACAAAACAAAACCCACATGTAAGTCTATCAATATTGAGTGACTCGTTTACCAAACCCACGAACTATTTTGGTACAGAAATGCATGCTTCCGAAGATCCTTGTTGCTCAAACTAACCCCTTGTTAGTGTAAATCCACAAATGAATTTATGCATACTTTTCAACTCTAAGGAAAATCCAGTAACATTTATTACTGGCTCTCTTATCTAAAGAGGTAGATAATTATTTATTCACATGTACAAGAGGGGACATCTCATCATACAACTAGCTGAGATCTTCTTCATTGAAACCGAAAAATAAAAAATTATAAAGTCTTGAATGGGTAGCTCATGATAATGACACACTTAATGATGTGCATACCTCAAAAATCAATACCCAAATCAGCAATCAAGACAATCTACAAGCCATTCAGGAAGTCTCCCCAATCTCTCACCATATGTAATGTCTGTATTCATATTGGTCATTCTATATTATGATAAAATTAGTATACAAAGAACTATTAATTGTACAAGAAAATGGAAGCACAAAACTTACATCAAAGAACCTGATTGAAAGGACTATAAATTGGGGGATGGAGAGAGGGTTAAGGAGAATATATATTGGTGTCAAAACCATAAAAATCCTATGCTCTCAAATGACTCCAAATTGATACTAATGTCTAAAGATTCCAATGAAACTACAATGCACTAACACATGATATAATGTTAAAAGTAAGTAACTAAATAAAGTTGGCTGGATTAGCATTATACTTCTAGTACATATCATATTTTATAATGGACCTGTAATACAAATGATGATTGCATCTTAAAACATCAAGTAAGAGCTTAAGCAATTAAACCTTATTTTTAGCATGCATGTACTTTAAGTAATAACAAAGTAAAGATAACATGAATAACACATGCATTAGGATATGTTGGAACATAATAATAATCGTCAGCCATCAAATGTCACTAAGTATCATAAAAAATTCAATATATAATTTCATTGCACACTTGGTATGCACTGCCAAAAGTATATTACAATTGCATAAAAGCTTATAATAATGATCTTATAACATTTTAGTTGCAATATCAATATATTCTACAATTTAAGCTGTGTAACAAGTTACAACCAATGATCAGTAATTGACATAATTAGATTCAGAACAAAGGTTATTAATTCATGCATCAAAGAATGATATTTAGAAGAAAAAACAACTTTCCACAAAATATAAGACAGAGTATGTGGTACCAAAATAAAAGAGGTGGTGAGAGGTGGTGCAAAATGGTGGATGGTAGTGAGGTGTGGTTATTTTAAGTGGAAAACCTAACTTGAGAAGATGAAAGAGAGAGAGAGAGAGAGAGATGGTAGAGAGTAGTGATGGACGGTGCCTTTAGGGACTTGTTTCCGGTTGCCAGCAATTGGTGATTAAAAGTCGACAAAGGTGTTGAAGGGATTTAAGTTTCATAAAGGATAAAAGTAGGGGAAAAGGTGCCAGTGACTGGAGGTTCAGTGTCGTTTAGGTGTAGAAAAGTTTCAACTTTCAAGTTTCATAAAGGATGAAAGAGGAGAAAAGAGTGTTCGGGAAATTGGGACTTCAATCGAACGCTCACTGTTCTCTGTTGCGATGTATTTGTACAAGTAGCAGAGTTTCTTGTTGCAAAGCCCACATATAAATCGAGTTAGATGGCTACACCCTCGACAAATGTCTCATTTGTTCATCTGCTTGTCTCTTCAGCCTTGAGTATAATCCTTTCAACTAATCTCTTCAAGTGTTGGCTTTGACATCTCCCTTCAAGTTTTGCACCTAGATGATACATGGGCATGCAACACTGTTCATACTCTTTCAGCAGCTACCCACCTCCCTCTGCAACTAATCTAACAGCAAGGGTTTAAGCCTAGCACAGAATGGGGCTTGTGTGCACATAAAAGATTTTTGTTCACAAAAACGGGGAGACTCTTTCCTGTCATCAACAGGAATGCAAATTTGGCTTATGTGGACAGATTCTAAGTGCATAGCAAGCAATGGGTGGGTCCGAGACGACAAAGTGGGACTTTAGGGGGTTAGGATGCTTTAAAGCAAGTGCAATACCAAGTTTAAGCCTGCAAAACAACGACAACACGAATATTGGCACAAGGGAGTGGGTCAGAGACGACGAACTGGAACTTCAGGGGGTTCGGATACTTTAAAGCAAGTACAATACCCAGGTTTAAGGCTGCAAAACAACGACAACACGTATATTGAAGCAAGGAAGCTAAGTTTTGATTTCACCATAAATACCCCCAGAAATAAAGTTTTGATTTCATCATAAATACCCCCACATTTTAGTGGGTTGGGTTTGGACTTGGCAAAATGGTCGATTTTTTATCAGTTTAGTTTGGAATCGAGTCTATTTAAGGTCGGGTCGATTAAAGTATCAGCACGGGCATAAGTCATTGTGTTCATTATTTACAATGTATAAACTAATAAATAGTTATCGTGTATGTATGCAAAATGCAATGCCAATACGTGAATAATATCATCTAAAACAACTCATAATCATAGACTACTTTGATTCCTTGAACTTGATTCAACAATGTATGAATTTAAAACACTAAAATAACAACTAATCCAAATTAGACACCATCTCACATGTACAATGTCAAACATAAAGAAAGTACAATAGAACTTTCTCTTTGCCCTAATTCAAGACTAAAATGTTTCAAAGTTCACTTCCAAACCTTGGTTTCAGTCGACCAGGTGAGGTTTTTACCCATTAATCTTCGACTTGTCGAGTTTGGTTATTGTCAATTTTCAGGTCATAACTTTGTCTTCAAAACCCAATATTGCTGGATCATATTTACGAGTCGATTTCAGGTTGCATCAAAATTTTGGTACATCTAGTTGAATGGTAAGTAAGGGCACTAGGGCATAAAGGGATTTACTCATCATTCATCATTAATGATAAGTAAAATCGAGCCGTGTTTAACAACTCCTATCAACTATCAACAGTCATAATTAATCAAATCAACAGACAACCAAACCTAATCAACAAATATACGGCATTTGAAGCAGAAACAGTAGTGAAAACAAGCATATAATTGGGCAAATAGTACCAATTCATCAAAGAATCAGCATGCAAGAAAAAAGTAGAAGCAAATACCTAATTAAACTGGGCTGCTGAATCTGAATGTTAAATTCGTCAATAAATCAGCATTAAAATTGACTCACAAGTTTCTCAGTTTGGCGGTAATACAGGTGAAGGTGGACCCACTTACGTTATAAGAGATGCCCAGAAAGTTATAGAGCAAATTCAACTAAAGAAGTTGAATGAGACTATGAGAGAGAGTACGAAGCTAATGAATTCCCTTATTTCAATTTTTTTTAAGGGAAGAACCGAAGCAATTGTGATAAAGATAGTACTTCCGCCTTTTTGTCATTTGTATTTTTATTTTTTTTTTCCACAAAGCCCAAAGTTACTAGTACTTTATTGAGATACATAGATCTTGGACCTGATCCATATCTGTTAAATTGGCATTGGATATTTACATGGAAATTTTACACAAAACCACCTTAAGTTTTCACTCATTTACAAACTCTCACCTTTACATTTTTTTTTCCTAAATTTCCACCTAAACTTTACAAAACTTTTATAAACTCCCACCACTTAACGGATTTGGCAAAATCCGTTAAGTGGTGGGACCCACATCAGTTATTTCTTTTGTTTTTCCCTCCAAACAACTCATTTCCCTCATTCATTTCTCCAAAAACTTCAAGCCAATTTGCAATTTTATACCTCTTTTGAAGTCAACATCTGCATTAAAGAAAGGATAGTTATCTGCTTCTTCATCTGAGCTTCCTACACTCCTAAAATTGCATTTTTGGAGAGATGGATGAGGGAAGTGAGTTATTTGGAGGGAAAAGCAAAAAAAAATAATTGTTGTGGGTCCCACCACTAACGAAGTTTGGCAAAATCCGTTAAGTGGTAGGAGTTTATAAAGGTTTTATAAAATTTGGGTGGAAATTTAGGAAAAAAAACATAAAGGTGGGAGTTTCTAAATAAGTGAAAACTTAAGGTGGTTTTGTGCAAATTTTCCTATTTACATAAATCCAATTTTTAAGATATGATGAATTTCCTGTTAAAAAATACCTCTGATTTTTATTAATTTACCCGTTTTGACTTTTGACACTATTGATATATATGACTTTGATTATCTCTTGTAATTTGTATTTTAGCAAAACATAGTCATGTGAAATCTTGTTGATTCATCTCAATGTGTATTATTCAAATATCAACTTTTTGTAATTCGACGGAGGGGGGGTGCCAAAGGGATGAGGGTCTGAGGGGAGGGTGGGGGAAGGGGGTTGTTTGTGTGGGGTGTTGTCAGGGGGTGGTGGGAGGGTGGGGGAGGGGGTTTAGGGTTAGGGTTAAAGATAGAGGTTAGGAGTTAGGTTTAGTTAAGTTAATTAGGATTTAATTAGGGGTTAATTGCAGTTAATACTAACGACCGCTAACGACGTTAGTCATTAAGGGTATTTGGGTGTATTTACATAAAAATTAAGGGGTACCTTGAAAACATGGGGGATACCTTGTGAATTTTGAAAACATGAGGGTACATATATGATGAATTATGGTTTTTTCACCAGATATAGATGATGAATTATAATTTTTTCTCCAGATACCCTCGAGTTTTCAAAAAATTCACCAGATATCCCCCATGTTTTCAAAATTCATAATGTACCTCTCAGTTTTATGTAAATATACCCAAATAACCTTAATGACTAATGACGTTAACCGTCGTTAGTCTTAATTATAATTAACCCGTAACCAAACCCTAATTAACCTAACTAAAACCTAACTCCTAAGTAACCTTAACCACTAACTTTAACCCTAACCCTCCCTCCCCACCCTCCCACCACCCCCTGGCATCCCCCACCCCGCCAGCACCCCTCCCCCACCCCAGCAGCACCCCTCTCTCCCACCTCCACCCCCACCCCCACCCCTCGTCGCGAGCCTAGAACCCCACCCCACTTCGCGAGCAGAGCCCGTAACCCCCCCTCCCACCCCACCTCACCCCTCGTCGCGAGTAGAGCCCATAATCCCACCCACCCCGTCACGAGCAGAGCAGAACCCCACCCTAACTTCTACTTTACAATCTCTCCAGGCAGGATAGCTGGCAAAAATTAGAGTAGAACAGAGCTGGGGGAAATCGACAGGGGGAGGGGTTAAAGTTAGAGGTTAGGGTTAGTTAGGAGTTAAGTTTTATGGTTTAGCTAGGTTAAGGTTAATTATAGTTAAGACTAACGATATTTAATGCCATTAGTCAGTAAGGGTATTTGAGTGTATTTACATAAAATTAAGGGGTATCTTGTGAATTTTGAAAACATGGGGGTATCTGGTGAATTTTTTGAAAATTCGAGGGTATATGGTGAAAAAATCGTTGTTTTTTTTTATGAACAATTTATAAAGTTAAGAGAGTGTTTACTTTGTTGCAAAAATATTAGTCACTTTGTTGTTTTTGTGTTTGAAAAGCAAAATGTCACAATATTTAGATTCATATCCAAATTCATTGGATCAAAATAGATTCATATCTAAATGTAATTTTCGTCAAGGGGTCTGAATCGATATAAATCCATTTATAATAATTTGAATGTAGCATAATTTGGTCCAAAACTGACTCATTGCCATCTCCAGTCAATATTTATACTATCTCTAATACGTTGTGTTATGAGTCTTTCACGAAATGAAATTACAGAAATGACAAATCCATACAAATTGAAGTTGTGAAATACTTAGCATTAACTCATATACCTCACTTTTATTTATTAGTGATTTGAAAGATTATATATCCATAATTACTAAGACAAGGAAAAAAAAAAGATCTTTTAGATATTACTTTATTTTGATTCTTAGTTAGACATGTATGAATTGTATATGGTTCCCAAAACAATAACTGATTCATATTACTTTCAAAAAGAAACCATGTTCTTAGTTTTGAAAAAGAAACACGATTAAATAATATTAGTTATTGTGTTACCATATCTTTTATGAGTTAATCATAGTGAGTGTTAAAATATAGTCGTTTCTTTTTTCCTCTCCTTTTTTCTCCTTAAAAGTCCTAATTTTTTTCAGCAAGTTAAAATATACTATTACGCACTTATTTTTCTAGTTTTAGTTAATATTGATCCTTTTTCTCTCTTTGTTTTAGAGCTTTCTACGTAATTATTGGATTCTTTGTCTCCTCTAATGGGAGTTTAGAGTTTGATTTAGTAGTATACCCTTGTCGGAGTTTAAAGTTGGGTTCCTATGATTTGTTTAAAAGATGCAGTTTATGGCTGATTTGTTATATAATTTGCAATTAGTATTGAGGATTCGAACGATATCTACGCGATACAATATAGAATTATCTTCTCAAAATTATGTCAGAATGATAGACACTCTTATAGAAGACTGCATGATTCAGCGTACAAACAATGGCTATAGTATATTGTCACAACTGGTTCTTTATTATTATAGTTATATCGTAGAGGAACTTTATTTGATCAAATTAGGATGTGTTTTGTTTTTCTTTAATATCGACGGTAAATATCGTATGACTTTCGATTAATAAAATTTATATTTTCACCTTAAAAAATTGTTGTGTTGACATTAGAATTAAGTAATACTGCATTGGTAATTAGCTTGCCAAGTAATGATACTTCAATATTCTAAGTGCCTACTAATAATTAGATGTCACGCCCTATCCTTGCCTCAAGTCGAACATTGATGCGCTTTGTGGCTCTCAAAAGAACCGAAAATTAAATTGATGAAGTATCAAATAATATGCAAAACACCAAGTGTTAATTTCAAATTCACAAGGAGCTTGCATAGCATGCAATGGTAGGCTTTCATCTGTCACCTTATGAGCAAAAATGAAAAACTAGTTTCTTTATTTGGTGAGAGATAAGTATCCTATCGAAACAATAACCTCGCATAGGTCAAGTCGACCCAACTTAACAGCCAAAAACGACTGTTATGACGATAATCACAGTGTCACACAAGTATTAAACACCTAGCTCCCAACTCATCCTGTACTACATAACAAAATAAATAAGGGCCCGAGCTATTAAAACCAAGGGAATTAAATGCAAGATTGCAAGTTGATATTACATATACGGATATACCTGCAAACACAAGATTATGGTGATCCCATCAACAATATTAGCTCCAAGGCTCCACCTACCAAAGAGTCCCATGACAATAACCTTTAGATAAAGAACATGAGGCAACAAATTCATGTGAACAACATAATCTTCCGAGTATAAGACCCATCTAGCAGTAGCCCTATACCATAAACAACCAACCTGACCAATCAAGAAGTTTACTCTTCACAACCCACAGGCCAATTTAACCATAGAAATTGCATAAACAAATGGCTACGAAAACTCCAATCGAAATCGGCACCAAAGGAACTGTTGGCTCCCTCATAATGCAGGAGATAACATACTACTGTCAAAAAGATCAGGTAGGCTGTAGTAGAGATATTGCAAGAGAACCCAATTCCAAATTAGTGGTGCTCTCACAAAAGAAGAAGAAACGAGGTGCGAGCAAGTTCTTCTTATCAAACATGTGTTCAATGGTTGAAGTTTCAAATAGCAGAAGGTTAAACTCTACTGTTGAGTTTAACTACAAAAACCTGAAGACCGACTGATGGAAAATCAAAATGTTCGACTACATGAAGCTGTGAGAAAGCTTTGAAAAGTTAAGCTTTTTCAGTCTATTGCTTAATGAACCTCCTGGGTTCCCGCAGTGTATGTCCACTATATCAACAACATTAAAACCTTTCTTCGTGGATTTTTCCCGAATAGGAGTTTTCTCCAAATGGATGTTTTCAGAACCAAGCATAGGGATGTGATAACTACGTTTTTGGCTTCGTGGTTTGCCTGATGAATCTGGGCTTCTTTTGCTGATTCGCGGGCTATCAGTGCTATTATTTCCCACGTCTTCCAGTGGTGTCTTTTGTTTAGGTTGTTTAGGATTTATAGTGCTAGGATTTTGGCTTTTTGTTGATTTGAGAACTTCAGGGGTTCTACGCTTAGTACTGGAGGTAGTGCTACTGCTGCTTGCTTCAGTCATTGATTTCCGTGGCTTTAGAGGACCATTACCACGAACACTGCGAGCCGGGGTACGTGGGGATGATGTGGAGCTTGATGAAGATTCGATTTCCCTCGTCATCAAAGAACTAATTGTTCCAATGGCGCCTACCTTGATGGAACCTCCACCACCTCGGATTGCTTCCAGTGTCGGAGACATGTTCTTCATCCCTGAATTATTGATTTTAGTGTTTCTGACCCTTTAAGCGAGTTGGAAAGATGTTGAACTACACAATCAACATTGGCGACGGCCTGCAAGTGCGTACTCTAGATGTCAAATGTGTTTGTATACATTAATTTTATGTCAAAGTTAAACCTCCTTAAAGTTTCAGCTACATATTAATCTTGGATTCTTGCAGATGGGAGCTATTGTGAATTCATGTGAAACAAAACAATTCACAGTTGCCCATAAAATTCTATAAAAATGTACCTAAACGAAGAACAATTCAACAACAAACAATAGAGAAGGTTACCAAATTATGTCTCAATCAAGCAGAATTGCATATTGCATCGACAAGTTTTCGATTTAACTTCGAATAGGGAGAATCAACACCAATATATAGCATAAAACAAACTGACACAAACTTTATCTCAAATTACCAATTAGAACTAAACAATAAGTGACCTCGAGCACAATAAGTGAGAATTTAGCAGCACACTTTTGATTCAAAGCAGAAGTAACAATTTTTTACAGGGCAAAATTAAAGGAAAGAATTTTAAATTTCCAAGTTAACCTCTATTTCAAAAGGATCCACAACATATAATGTCCTAGAAATGATGGTAACCCATGTAATTAGCTGTAATGATTAGACTTTAGGAAAACAAGGGAAAACAGAAATTGTGGATTTTTAGTCAAAATTTAGATGTTATGATGACAAAAACACCTTTTTAGACAATGATGCCAAAATCAAACAAATACCCATCAACATATATGATAAAATTTCAGCAATCAACCACTCATTAGGACTAAACAGCCAAAAATTAAACTACAAAAAAACACTGTAATTTCTCAAAAACCCAGAAAATTGCAAAACTTGTAACTACAAAAGATATAAGAAAATGAGATCTAAAGTGCACAACATAAAGCTCAACTTAATGAAAGATCAGATCATTGAAAAGAAAAAAGCTGATAGAAGATTCAGGGGACTTACCCAACAATTTACCCAGAAACTTGAAACTTTAGCTGGAAAAAAATCTTGAACTTGTCCTTTATGAAAGAAGGGGTGTCCACGAAATATAGTACTATGAAATAGTAAAATACTCCCAAAATTACAAAGGAAAGATAACAAATATTTATAAAATGGGATTGTGGATTTTGGAATTTAAGTAAGTAATTAAGTATTGGATAATAAATAAATTTAAGCTTGAATTTGGGGAATGATTTTTAATTAATTGGTTATGTCAGAGACAGAGATAATGTTGGGGATAAAATTAAGTATGAGTAGAAGGTGGTTCGACTAGTCAACGTTAGGCCGGCAGAAGGCGGAATTTGAGGGGGAGGGGTCGAAGGTTGGAGGTAGGGAAGAAGATCTGACAACGGAAGGAAAAAAAGGTCTGTCAAAATCAGTGGTCACCACTCACCATGCAATGTCGAACTATACACGTGCACCATTGGACGGTTGGACCTATCTGGAGTGTATTTGAACTGAACTTATTAAACTTAATTAATTTTTTTTGAAATTTATTTTTTAATATTGTATTAGACATAAATTGGGGAAGGTCGGGCGGGTCCGCATGCTTGGGGCAATTGCGGATTAGGTCGAGCCCAAGCTCGTGAGCGGCGGGTTCGTGCTTGAAATTTTTAGATTTTGTCCACGGGATCGTGCCTCCTGCGAGCCTCCTCTGTATTTTATGTTATTTTAGACTTAAAAACAAAGAAAAATGGCACTTGGTCCACGAGCCATATCAGGGGGCTCGTGCCGGGCTGAGCCTTTAAATAAAATTCTTTACCATGGCAAGCCCACGACCCACGTAGCGGATGACGAGTTTGGGCCTCGAGCGGGCTCTTGCCACGCGTGCCATGCCTACCTTCTAGTTATACCTGATCAGAACTTATTGTACCTGAAGCTTATCATTCAAAGTGAAGATAAGACAACCCTAGTGATATATGTAAGTGTAGATACACCCTTCAAATATAGGATGATGGATTTAAACTTAAGAGAATAGTAATACTCACTTACACACTCAAGATTGTGATGAAACAACATATATAACCATAACTCAATAACTAACTCAAAGTTTTAAGGCAAGACCCACTTAAACTCTCATAAGCTTATTACTCAAAAATACACTTGAAGTAATAAGAGAATACTTAAACTTCAGACACAATATTCAAAGTTACAATGCTTAGACACAAAGCTGAATTCTCATTCTCATTAGCTCTCCTTGTATAAGGAATAAGTGCAACAAAGCTATGAAAATAATACACCCACAAAACCTACAAAAATTGTTCAAGATGAGACGGTTTAGGAGCTCATAGGTCTCCTTGATTCACACCCCCTTTACTTCTCTTAATTGGACAGCTATAATCATCCAAATAATGAGCTAAACTCACTCATAAACTCTAATTAACCGCCCCTTTTCAGTAACTTAAATAGCACACTCAAGGCTTTATTACAAGATAATTAAAATAAAACAATAAAAGCAACTAGTTTGGGTTGCTCATTACATGCCCTATATCACGCCAGTCCTTGTTGTTGCTGCATGTTGGACTTTAATCATGTATCCAGGAAATGCATGTAATGAACTCGGGCTTGAGCAACCTTTAATTGTAAGATGATCCAAATTCAGTAATTGAAAAGATCGTCTACTTTTAATATTTTGGGACGCTTTGACACACATGTATCACCTAAGCTAGGCACCAAAGCGACCAATGTATTACGAGGATTTACAACTGTTGTACGGGATATTCGCGTAATACTAGAGGATGTCTCATAAATGTTTTAGGTGTTTGAGCGTCTTTCTTCTTTTTTATTTGTTTAAAATGCTGAAGAGGAGTGTTTGATATTTGACTTTATATAGCCAGTTTCGGTAGCTTATTATGTTAGTTTTTTTTAATCTTTGATTTCATTTTTAACATTAGCATCTAGCTTTACAAAGCATTCATATTAGCAGCTAATTGTCAAACCGCCAACATAAATAACCAGTCAAATCAATCAAATATAGCAATCAATAGATCTAGACAATTCCCAATCACCCACATGGATATATATATGTTTGGAATAATTTATGAAGTTTTTCTTTTTTTTTCCTAAAATATTATAACCCAAATTTTCATGTACTTTTATTCCATAATCTCCACATTCTTTACGTTGTAACCTCGACATATAACACATATTTGATCTTAGCATTCTTGAGGCATTATTACTACATTAATTAATTAAACAACCCCGGGATAGTATACAACATTTCTTTTCGAAATCCTAATATCTTTATTAAATTTCTTCTAACATTTTTCTGAAACTTTCGTACTATGCCTCCTCTACGTTTAAATTATTGTAGTGTTCTTCATTTACTGGAGTCTAATAGTTAACTCTATCTCCTTCCTATCACATGAGTGTCTTTTTTTTTATCTTTCTCTATCTATCTCCTTTTCTTTTTTTGGACACGTTATGTGTATCTCCTTTCATCTCTCATATGTTCTCCTTAACTTTGTATCCAAATGTGTTGCTATTTGGAAAAAGCCAAAAATGACCCTTGATCTCTATTTCTTGAAAACCTATTTTTTATGGGCTTGAGTCACTCTAAACCTATTCATGGAAGTGCATAAGAATCTGTACATAGGTGAACATTACTAATCCTCCTCGATTGAGGGAATATTGGCATTGGGTATATATGGTGAATTTCACCTTTTTACAAGGTCATCTATAAGGTCATGCAAACATATCAATTCACATAGCTCTCTTTGATGAGGGCCGCAATCTTTTACATTTATTGTTTGTTTTAGACACCTCTTTATAAGGTCGTCTTATCCATAGCTTCGATTGTATCATTCAGATTAAGTAGGTTGTCTAAGTGTCTATCTTTTTATATAGACTTTGATTTCGTGATTTGGTGTTGCTTGAAATTGTTCATATTTATTGTCAGTTGATTGATGAAGTTAAAGATTTTTTTTGTATTTGTACGTTACAAGAGAAAATGGAGGTTGGTGCTATATATTTGTTTTAGTTTGGCTAATTTATTGGCATCCATGCTTGTTTACTTCTTCTAGTTGGCATGTGTGACTTTATATATATATATATGTTAATGTGAATTCGGTCTACGCAATATTTGATTCTTATGTAATTTTCTTAATATCATCATTCGTCGTATGGGTACTAAACTAGTTCTAGGTTGTCCTCTCTTCACTTGGAATACACATGATATGGTATGATATGAACTTTAATCGTATTTTAAGCCAATCTCCAATGAGAAACATATTCATGTGAGATATTGTTGGATTTATCTCAATATGCAGTTTTCGAAATCTAACTTTTATAACCTTTTACTAAGAGATTTTGATGAACACAATTTTTTGATCTAATATAACTCCGACTATAATAAGTAACTAGTTATTAGGCCCGGCTATGTGATGGTAATGAAAAATTTTCTTTATTAATATTGTTCTTTAAAGTGATAACATTAAACACCACTTGGTCTAGTGGTTAGGACCTTAGTTTATGAACTTGAGGCTACGGAATCAAAAGCTTATACTATGCAATTTCTAGTTTTGTAAGTGAACATGTTTTAGATGGCGTAAAACACCCTTAAGGAGAGCGTCACGTGACAACATTCCTTGTTTAGGAATGCCTTTTGATAGATTTACATAAATAAGTTCGAAAATAAGGTGAAGAGAAAATAGGCTAATTGGCCAAATTCTAAAAAGTCAAAATAAAACAATCAAAAACACACGAGGACAAACAACACATGCATGTTAAAGAACATAAAATTAAATGAAAAAACTTACCGGTTACTTCCTCCGTTTCTTTTTACTCGCTACACTTTCCATTATGGGAAGTTTCACATTACTTGCTACACTTCTTTTTTGGGCAATAAACTCTCTCTATCTCTCTCCTCCCACATGGGTCCCTTTTCTTTTTACTCTCTACCTCTCTCTTCTCCAAAAATTGCCTAGGAGTCCGTGAAATGAGAAGTGTAGCGAGTTAAAAGAAACGGAGGAAGTACAACTAATTAAAGAAAATGATATACCACACTCCTCCTCCTAGCTTAATGTGGTTCATTCATGACGACATTGTTGGTGCGACTCTGATACATAATTCTCACCTATTTTTTTTTTTGGAATAATTCATTAAAATAATCCAAACTATGGGTGGTCTTTCTGTAATAATCTCAATTATGAATTATTCTAGAATAATTTTAAAAATAGAGTTACCTTTCCAAAAGGATCTCAAGTGTCGAATAACATATTTAATTAGTTTTTTTCTTTTTTTTTTAGTTTTCTTGTTCCTCTCTTGTGTTTCCTCCTCAAACCCGCTAACTAGCATTTGACACATCATGTTTCGATCTTGTAAATAGTTTTTAAGGTTGTTGGATTATTTTTAAAAGACACCCTAATAATTGTTCCATAATTGAAATCATTTTGACATAAGCAGACATAGTAAACATTAGATACCCAAATAACCAACACTTTCGACCTCCAAAATCTCAGACTAAATCGGATCCGATATCAAATTCGAACATCCTCACACTCTACTATGGGCAGATGGGGCTATGCCATCTGCTCGGATAACTAAAGAGCCATTTACCCCCTAAAGGGCAGGCTAAGAGCAACTCTGCAAAATGAAAATTGGCTTAGAGTGCCACATAGATTTTTCTAGCTAACTCCATTTTAAGCCAAAACTCCCCCAATGGTTAGCCAATATGAGTAGGTCCCACTTGAAGTAAGATAGTTTTTTTTTTTAGAGAAGAGTATAGAAATTGTTCATCAAAATTCCCACATGGGCCCACAATTTTAGCTTAAGCCAATTGGCTTAGTTAAGCTACATTGGCTAGCAAATGAAATTCTAGCTACTCACTCCAATGGTTGGCTAATTGTTTAACTTTTTATTTATTTGCTAGCAAGTCCCTAATGTTCACCATTGGAGTTGCTCTAATACACTAAAGAGCGCGATTAATCGTGGCAGTCTCACTCAATCAAACAGTATCGATGAAACTCAAGCTGCTACAAGTTACTATTACAAGTCGTGATTACTCGTGAAGCTCAATAATGACCCACATCACATTTCACATACATACATACATCTTTTCCCTTCCAAAATCATACTACTTCCTTCTTTAAAGTAACCCATAACACTCAACAAAATTTTCAAAATTTAAAAACTTTTTGAAAAATAATTCAACAACCCAGAAAAAACCCAAATCCTCCATTGTTGAATACTTAAATCTACCCAGATCCCATTTCTTCATCTCTTCTAAATCTACTAAAAAAATAAAAAAATGGGGTCTCACTCTCAAGGACCCAAAACCTTAAAATCGTCGAAATCAACACTTCAATCATCATCATCATCAACAACAACAACAACAACAACACCACCATCTTCTCTCTCCTCACACTTAGCAATGGTGGAATTAAAGCAACGAATCTTAAACTCACTCTCAAAGCTCTCAGACAGAGACACTCATCAGATCGCCATTGAAGAGTTAGAAACACTAATCCAATCCCTCCAAAACGACGCCGTTCCAATGCTATTAAACTGCTTATTCGACTCATCTTTCTCCGACCCAAAACCCGCAGTAAAAAAGGAGTCAATTCGTCTTCTTGCAGTGTTATGTGGGTCCCACCCAGATTCAACTGGGACCCACTTAGTTAAGATAATTGCGCACATTGTTAAGAGGCTTAGAGACCCTGATAGTGGTGTTAGAGAGGCTTGTAAAGAAGCAATTGGGATAATTTCTGGGATTTATATAAAAGGTGAAGCTGATAATGGGGTGGTTTCTGTGTTTGTTAGGCCTTTGTTTGAGGCAATGGGGGAGAATAATAAAGGGGTGCAACTTGGAGCTGCAATGTGTTTGGGTAGGATGGTGGATTGTGCTCTTGTTAATTCGACGTCGATTTCGTCCTTTCAGAAGCTTTGTCCTAGGGTCTGCAAGTATTTGAATAGTCCTAATTACTTTGCTAAATCTGCTCTATTGCCTCTTGTTGCTAGCTTGTCTCAGGTTTGAGTTTTTCTTTTTTTGACACTGATTACTCGGTTTTGTATATCCTTTCGCTTTTGATGATGTTGTTTTGATGCTTTCACTTTGTGTTTTTATGATTGTGAATATTAGTGTGTTTGTGTGTATAGGGGGTGGGGGGAGTTCATGTAGTTTGCTTCGTGCATTCGTAATAGGGTTTCTTTGGTTTAAAGTGATAGAAAGTTTAACTAGCAGAGGAATGGGAATTAAATTGAAAGGTTGTTAGTGTGCTACATCATAGGAATGATTGGTTTTCTGTGAATGAATGAGTTATAGAAAGAAAGAGAGAAACAGGCAGATTAGTTGGAGTTTTAGTTGTTGGATTGGTTAAGATACGACATAAAGGTCTATGGAGATTGATCGTCTTGTGATTTTGGAATCTCTACAAAGGATGTAGATGATAAGATCATATGAAATTAGGAGGATAAAGGTGTGGGGGAGAGGGGTAAGTGAGAATAAAACTGAAGGGTCAACATATTGAGAAAATTTCTAACCGGAAAGAAAGTTGCAAATATGGTATTTTTGAGAGTTGCCTTGCATCAAGCTTCTGCTGTTTGTTGTGCTTGTTTTTTGTATTGTTCAGGTGGTTATCTAATAAGATCTCTGTCCGAAAACATTTCTGCAGGTAGGGGCTATTACACCCCAAAACTTGGAGCCGTTGTTGCAGAGCATTCATGATTGCCTCGCTAGCACAGATTGGGCAACTCGTAAGGCTGCTGCTGAGGCATTGACTGCGTTGGCATTGCATTCAAGTGACTTGGTGAAACATGGAGCTGGCTCTACCTTGGCTGCACTTGAGGCTTGTCGCTTTGACAAGGTAGTTTCATGAAACATTGAACCAGGCTTTTGCATTACTGATTTTTAATGTGCCTTTAGGGGCTACCTTGTTTTATTCTGGAGTTGGTCCTTTATGGAATGTCCACACAGAACCTTTTTGTTCCATATCATTCCACCTAACAGATAAATGTATTGTTAATTTCTGCTTTGTGTTGGTGGTGTAATATAGTATTTAGTATATATCATCTTTAACTATGCCATGTGATGATGTGCCACTGAATTACTGAAATCATGTGCTTGCTCTATAACCGTAATTTGTACTATAGCTAGTGAATCTTGCAGATCAAGCTATACCTCCGAGGTTACCATACCTCATCATCTACTTGATGAACTGTGATTTGGGATCTCTTGTGCCAAAACGATAATCAAGTTGTATTGGGTTACGCTATTATATCCTTCTGCTTGAATGCATTAGATGCAGGTAACAAAAAATTATGGTAGTGAAAGAAACAACATTAAATTGCTGACTTCAGGAATATCAAGTAAAACTGATAATAGTTTTATTCAGCATATATTTTTATGTAAAGTATGTGCATACAAGGAAGACTATTTGGCTGTTCAGAATTTGTAGTATCTGATCCTGGATCTTCCTTCCACCTCTTCTTTCCCGCTAGATTCTGAAAGACTTCATTTCTATGTAACGCCAAAATGATGCATCCAAGTAATCGCTTCTACCTCAATGGTGGTATTCTAACTTCTAACTGATTGAATAACAGTTCCCTTTCCCTTTCTCTTAAAAAAGATTGCTTTTTTAGTCAAAGAAATTTGATGAAATGTAGTACGATTTGAAATGTAGATGGTAATGCATAAGGATAGAATTATTCTCTATCCATATCTATAACAGCTGCGACTGCTGTAGGCTGTGCTGTTAGTGTAGTTTGACAAGGTAAAATGTAGTTACCGAATCCTGGCGATTATAAAGACTGTTAACCTGTATCCTTTACTGTTGTACTTTCACGTGCAATTTTACTACAACTAATCACAGTTCTTTAATTTGTTTATAGGCATCACAATGAGCTTCTAAATTTTCTCTAGCTGTCAATTATTTACTTTTATTCCTGTTTGTAGATTGTTTCTTACCTGACATGATAATCGAAATAGGATTTCAGTATATGTTCTGTGCTTCTAATATAGGACTATCTTCTACTTTTGCCTTCTCTATCTTTTTGGCTATTGGAATAGCTTAATGACATTTAAGTTGAGCAGTTACACAGCGTTTTTGATTCACAGATTGGTTTAACTGATAGCTATTTTGGGATGTCATGTTCCCTTTGGCTGTTCTGGAAAGAGAAAGTACTTGTTTTGCTGTTGATTTCGCTTTTAAATGTCTTTACTGTTGCTATGCCCTATCTCCTAAGTTTCTTTAGGGAGCTTTCAATGCATTTGACACAATACTTGTACTTTCATAGTCATCTTATACTGCAACTTTATCGAGTAATGTTCTCTCACACATAATTATGTAACGATATCAGATAAAGCCGGTGAGAGAGAGCATGACAGAGGCGCTACAGCATTGGAAGAAGCTTGCAGGAAAGGCTGCAGATGTAGCCTTGGATGAACGGAATGCTCCAAATCATGGGGGTAGTGGTCTTGAAGTGATGTTATTTTCTTCCTTGCACTACTTCATCTTCTGATTATTACTATCTTTTCTGTGGCAATGCTTCAGGTGCTCAAAATGATTTGCCAGATAAGGATAAGCAGAAAAATGTGACGTCTGATCAGAGAAAAGATGAGGCTTCCTTCAGAGATTCATCAGAGAATGCTGCTTCATCTGATTCTGCTGGCAAAACAAAGAATGGAAACTATTCAGATAAAGCTGTCGGAATACTGAAGAAAAAGTTGCCTGCGTTTTCTGATAAAAATTTGAATGCAGAGTTTTTTCAGAAGCTTGAAAAGAGAGGTTCAGATGATTTACCAGTAGAAGTTGTTGTCCCACGTAAATGTCTTAATCCTTCAAATGCTAGCGGCGAGGAGGCTGATATGGACTCTATAGAAATTAAGGATGACACTGATAAAATGTCTGCCAATATGCTCTCCAGAGTACGAGATAATGATGAATATGTGCGGGTTAAGAGTGTTGATGATGGGGTAAATGGAAAAGAATCGAGACCAGGAACATCTGGCCTTGAAGATAGGGGTGCGAGTTTTTCTAAAATTGATGGTCAAACTGATGGATCTCTCATGAATGGTAAAGGAAATTGGCTGGCTATTCAGAGGCAGTTGCTGCAATTAGAGAGACAACAGGGTCATCTGATGAATATGTTGCAGGTGCGTTCAATTCAGTTGCGTCTTGAGTTTAGGTTCTAGATTTGAATTATTATTAAAGGTTATTTATGTCCCAGGAGTTCATGGGTGGCTCACATGACAGCATGGTGACTCTGGAGAACAGAGTACGAGGTCTGGAGAGGGTGGTTGAAGACATGGCTCATGATTTATCCATATCATCAAGCAGGCGGGTTGGTAACTTTCGGTCTGGATATGATGGATCTTCCAATCGTCCTAGCAGGTATAATGGCTACCTTGACTATGGTGGGAGGCTTCCATTTGGTGATAGGTTTGTTGCCGCTGAAGGCGTGTCTCCAAGCATGAGAGGTAGAGCAGCACCTTGGAGATCTGATCTTCAAGAGCCTTGGGACTTTCATCCATATGGTGCTGCAAAAAATGGGCAACCTGGTATTAGAAGAGATGCTGGTAGTAATTCTGTTGATGGAAGATCTCCTAGATCTGAGCATGAAAACGACCAGGTTAGTGCTCGTAGAGCTTGGGACAAAGGGACTGGAAATGTCAGACATGGTGAAGGCCCCTCTGCAAGAAGTGTTTGGCAGGCTTCCAAGGATGAAGCTACGCTAGCAGCAATCCGTATTGCCGGGGACGACAGTGGAACAGCTCGAGTCGCTAGAGTAGCTGTCCGGGAACGAGAGGCAATGGGCAGTGACAATAATGAGCCAGAGCGTGACCCAGTTTGGACTTCCTGGAGCAATGCAATGGATGCTGTGCAAGTTGGTGATATGGACACGGCTTATGCTGAGGTCTTATCTACAGGGGATGAATCTTTGCTTGTGAAGCTCATGGATAGATCAGGTCCTGTATTTGATCAACTCACCAATGAGGTGGCAGTTGATGTTTTGAATGCTATCATGCCGTTTGTGGTGGAGCAGAACTTATTTGATTTATGTTTGTCTTGGGTCCAACAGGTATGATTTTGTTTCTTCTTATGTGGCCTTTGAGCAATTTTTCCATAGGTCCAATCTTAACAATTTTGCTTGTTTCTGTTGCTTATAACCTGTATGATAATCTTTTGCTTGTTTGCTCCAAATAGCTAGATTAATTGCTTGTTCAATATGTAATTGACTGGGAAAATGGAATATGATGATCTTCTGTTGACTGCTGCAGTGCTGCTGCTCTAGTTGTGTGTTCTTTTTTTTTTTTTAATCACTTCTTGCGACCCTGTGCTGATTTTCTTACTTGCAGAGTCCACAACATCCTAAAAAAGCTTATTGTGTACTCCTTCTGTCCCACAATAGACTTTCCATTTCTCATTTTCATGTTTGCCAGTGCACATTTGTATCATTAGGATCTTCAATTACATATTAGTAGATTTATGAAAGTTTGATTTTCGTAATATATACAATGTGACGAATCAAATAAGACCCCACATAACTATGTTTTTTCTTATATATTGGAAATTTTGTTGGAAGATTTTCCTTACTCATGAATAGTGCCAAAATTATAAATGGGAAGTCTATTAAGAGACGGAGGGAGTATTTGCTTGTATCATCCTTTCTCTTTCTTTTTTCTTTCAAATCTTGCTGATCGGGAGCTCGTTACTTGGTTTGCAGAAGTCACATCTATACTATATAGTACTCCCTCTGTATTTTTTTATGTTTCCTACTTTGACTTTGCACGTTTGCCAATGCACTTATTCTACATTAAATATCTTTTATTACATATTAGTAAAAATTATAATAATTGAATATTAATAAAGTACTCATTAAGACGAATAAAACGAGACCCCACATGACTATATTTTTTCTTATATATTGAGAAAAATCTAAAAGATTCTCTCTAATTGTGAATAGTGTCAAGATTCTAAGTGAGAAAGATAAAAAAATACGAGGGAGTATATATTGAACTAAAAGCCACTGAAATGGGTTTTCCCTCCTACAATTCCCTCCTAAACATATATTTTAAATGATTACTTTCTAAGTAGAGGTTTTAGTGAGCATCGATTATGTTTTGCATTCAAATTTGATTTTAAATCAGTACTCCCTCGGTATATTTTTATCTTTCTCACTTAGAATCTTGACACTATTCACAATTAGAGAGAATCTTTTAGATTTTTCTCAATATATAAGAAAAATATAGTCATGTGGGGTCTTGTTTGATTCGTCTCAATGAGTACTTTATTAATATTCAATTTTTATAATTTTTACTAATATGTAATGAAAGATATTTAATGTAGAATAAGTACATTGACAAACGTGCAAAGTCAAAGTAGGAAAGATAAAAAATACAGAGGGAGTACCAATTATCTAAATAGTTACATAATATTAATAATAAATTGCTCAAATTTTTTCATAGTACATTAACTGGAAAAATCGACCGGAGCTCGGTTATTAGCTAGTTATTCTGAAAAAGCTCATCACCCATTGCTGATGTTAAATTGCCAGTGATATCCCATCCTCCCAACTTTTGTGCCTGTTGTCTTTTACAGTTTTACCTGTGAGTCTGTGATGCCTTTCTCTATTCTGCCTCAAAATGGCACTGATCCTTTCTATGATATTCCTATATATTTTACTTTTCCACATTTGCTATGAATAATTCGCTCAATATATCAATTATTTGGTTGTTTCAATGACAACAGTTAGAACTTGGTTATGCTACCTAGTGCAAGAAACGAGTATCATCATGTACACTTAAAATTAACGAAAGAATAATTTGATAGAGAAGAAAACTGGCAAGAGGATGAAGGGGACGGAGAAGCTTCAATTGTGCAGTCGCTTGTTCATTAGTCCTCTCATGTGCTGGTCTAAGTTACATTTCCTTCACCTTTGGCAGGAACCTGTATGGCATCTAGTTGGAAATTACTATGTCTCTTTAAAAATCCTAGTCTTGTCAGAAAGTTGTATGATTTCTAAAAGTGGAGTTTACTGCGGTCTCCAAGGGAGTAATTTTTGCTTTGACTTATGCTGCATGAGTAAAAATCTGTTTTGGACTTGACCGTGACAGATAAATAGATATAGCATCAGTTTTCTGAGCATGAATTTTTCTTGCGCTAATACTGCATTAATCATGCTTTTCAGTTGCTAGATTTGGTTGTGGAAAATGGGCCTGACATCTTCGGTATCCCTATTGAAGTGAAGAGGGACCTTTTGTTTAGTTTGCATGATGCGTCTTCTTCCATAGAGCTTCCTGAGGACTGGGAAGCAGCGACTCCTGATCAACTCATGCTGCAGTTGGCTTCAGCCTGGGACATTGATCTCCAACAGCCTGGAAGGTAGTAGTGAAAAAAAGAGTGATTTGCGCACATGAGAAACATCTGCACTTCCGATCCGGTCAGTTCTTAAATTCATGTTTGAAGTCTAGTGAATATGAACTGCTATCACCCTCCAAAATCGCAATTCTCACCTTGGCAAAAGCTGTTGAGTTACTCACTAAACAGGAGAGCTTGTGTTTTACTGTCGAATCATTACAAAATTTCGTATGAAGGTCATATTAATATGGACCTGCTGTAAGTGTTCACTTTTTTACATTACCGAGTTGATATATTTTGGTTTTGATATTGTTAATCGCTTATATGGTATCCGTTATTGGAAAGCTTCAAGAATGTCACAGCTCAATGATATGAAAAATTATCTTATAATGCCATATCTTTTGAAATTACATTTGTCATTCTGATGTCATTCTGAAAATGCAATTTTTTTTTTTTTTTTGGTAATTAAGTAAATGTATTAAGCCCAAAAGACACATAACAACACCTAATGGCAGCTACCAAAGAGCAAGCCCCAACCTACAGCAGTACAGCTGGACAGACCCCCAGCAATTACAAATTCTCAACCCATCTCCTATCACTATCTTTCACCTTGGCTTTCAAAATCTGTATAACTCTATGACAATATACTTAATCTCCTTTACAGTATGACTAATAGTATCCACAGTATCTCCCCAAAAGCTTGATTTCTATTCATCCAAATCCTATAAACACACGCAGCTATCCCCACCTGTCTTCTGAACTGATGCCAGTTTGTCTTGCTCTCATCCATCTACAAGATTGACTCAGGTTCTTATTGCCCCATCTGAAGCCAAGCCACATCGTAACCTCCTGCATACATCTCCTAAACACACACCCAAAGAACATACAGTATATGTCTTCAGGTCCTTGCATTATGCCTTTTTAAAATTGGGAAGATCACTGAATCCTAGAAATTACATACTGTGCATCATTGAATTATTGGTTGATTCAAGTCATTCAATTGTACAGTCTTTCTGTTGTTTGTGACAGATTTTTTTTTTTAAGGTGAGAGGAAGGGGTCTCACTTGAGGGGGGGATAAGGGGAAATCCTCAAATGAGTCACATGAGATTGGATCCCTAGACCTCAGGGAAATGAGGTGGGAAGCAATGCCACCACTTCACCACCCCAACCTCAATTGTCTGGGACAGATTATCAGTGTCTGTTGTGCTTTTTTTTATTTTTCTTGTTAATATGCCCTTTACATGGATAAGTTAAAATTCTACTGTTTTTGACGAGCTCAATTTTTCTGGAGAATCCGTGTTCCATAGCTATTAATATGGCAAAAAAGGCATACCCACTGCTCCTTTTTCCCCCGCCTCTTCCCCTCTCTCAAACCTTACCCTTCAACTTTATTTTTCTAGCGGATGTCGTCTGTATCATTGGTGGCATTGTGGCAACCCCCAAATTTGATTATTTCTGTTACTTTAGACCCAATTCATTTTTATACTTTATGTTTCGGTAATTCTCTCCTTTTAAGAGTATTTTGTTAATCAGTCTCCAGAATTAATGATGATAAATTTGGTCAAGCTTGTGCTATGGTAAGGGAGCCGAGCACAGGCAAAACTGGTAGCAGAATAGAGTTGAACTGTTTACTGAGATTTAGAACTGATTTCTGTTAGTGTAGATTGTTACTGTAAGTGACGTTTGGCTTGTATCTATGATAATCTTCCTTCATTTTCAAATACAAGGCATCAGACCTGGTGAAATGTTGTTCTCTCTTCCCCACCTCTCTTTTACTTTTATGCTTTACATATTGATTGAAACAGTGTAACATAATTCCCTAATTTCCCCGCGAACCGCGATTCGAAAAAGCAAATTATGGTCGGTTTTCGATTATTTTTGGCCCATTTTGGGCGAATCGCAAACTGAAAAGCGAATTATATAGTGAATTATGTTGCACCGGATTATATGGTTAATGACCTGAAATAAACAAAGTTAAAGACTGAGTTCTTCGATTGAAAAAAGGGGTGTTCACTTTTCAAGCACATTTAATAACTTTGTACAATGGTCTCACCCAGTTTAGCCTTGAGGGCTAGTCGGATTTGAAGCTCACTACAAGCACAGGCACTGATGGAATTCCGCTCTGGCTCACTCTTTCTGTTTACTGAAAGGCTATTAATCTAATTGTTCTTCACCAAAACAAAGAGGTATATTGATATTCTTACCCGTACTAGCTTTACTGGTTCATCACTATAGAGGTAAGAATGTCATGTACCTCTCTGTTCAGTGGAAGAATGATTAGGTAAATAGCCTTATTTTTCTGAGTATAAGGACTCATTACAATTTTGGAGAACCAAGAAGTTTGGCCTAAATCTTTTTGACATCCAAAATATGGAATTACAACACTTGCAATCAGTAAGTTGATGTACAAGTGTAGCGTAGTCTTAAACATCTAGCGCCTGACATCTCATATTGTCAGCTTTCTTTTTCTTCCCCCACCGCTTCATTGCCTGGTTCGTCAGTATCTCTTCTGTCTGATGCCTCATCATCATCTTCATCGTCTTCTCCTTCCTCCAACTTGGCAGTTTTATCTGAAGATAAGTATTCAAGGGCAATAACCACGTCACTGATATAGGGGCGCGTGTCAGCTTCTTCTTGCAAGCACATTGCTGCAATTCCTAGTGCTTGGTAGAGATTCTTCATGGGGTAGTTACCCTCAAGTAAAGGATCAGCCATTAGGTGGAACTTACTCTTGTCTTTGAATAGCGGTTGTGCCTGCAATCACACAGTTGTAAATTATGGCTTTGTTTGGCACAGCTAGCTGAAAAACAAGTAATTAGCCTAAAGTTCGAGAGCTATTGTAAGAAAAGTTTTCCTATATGGCAAACTTAGTAGCAACGGGACCTGGAACGGCTTGAAGCACTTATATATATCCAATCTTTATAGTTGATGTACCAGAGTTGTTAATGGTGGTTATAGGACATTACCCAAAGTACTAGATTCTGCTCTTCATTTGGTTTGTTGGTGTCTATGACTCGCCTTCCAGTTATGATTTCTAGGAACACAACTCCAAAGCTGTATACATCGGACTTTGTCGTTAGTTGGCCTGTGGATGCATACTCTGGTGCGCAATAACCATATGTCCCCATCACCCTCGTACTCACGTGGGTTTCATCCCCTGTTGGACCCAACTTTGCTAGGCCGAAATCTGAGAGCTTTGGGTTGAAGTTCTCGTCTAATAGTATATTTGATGCTTTGAAGTCCCTGTAAATCACTGGTGGGTTGGCAATCTCATGGAGGTACTCCAAACCTCTCGCTGCCCCCGCTGCTATCTTCATTCTGGTTTGCCAATTTAGTGGCTTCTTACCTGGTTTTAAATCTGGAGAAGAAGAAAATAGAGCGATGACAAACAGAATACATTTTGGAAGGTAAAACAGGGAAAAATGGCCTCGTATGTTACTCAAATGCTTTCATGTCAAGTTTGACGTGCAAAAATCATGTATTTTTTTCCATTATGTAGGCAAGTTGCACACCTGGACACATATCCGTGTCCAACACAGAGTACTTGGTTCCGAGTAATGTAGGCGGTAACATAAAATTTCAGTGTTTGGAAATTACCAAGAAGATGATCTTCAAGGGATCCTTTGGCCATGAACTCATATACCAAAAGCCTTTGAGGACCTTCAGCACAGTATCCTACCAAATTCACAAGGTTAGGATTGTGTAGAAGGCTCAACATCAAAACTTCCACAAGGAATTCTCTGTTTCCTTGGAATCCATTCCTATCTAGCTGCTTTACTGCGACAACCTGAATCAAACACGATACGCATCTATTTACTGTTCTTTGCATTTTTTTGCTGATCATGATGTGCAAAGAGCTAGAGGAAGGAAAAGAATAATGAAAGAAAGAGGAGGTTAGGGGATTACCTGCTGTAAGGTGTCCAAGTATCCCTTGTGTACCCTACCGAAACCACCTTCACCGAGCAAATTCTCAGGCATAAAGTTTTTAGTTGCATCACATAGCTCACGGTAGGTAAAGATCTTGGCAGTAATGTTCCCCTTCCCATATTTAGATATTTCATCATGAATGTATCTGTGCTTGCTGCTATCTGAATCAAGAGGGAATATAGAGGTTCTTTCAGTGCATTATACATATTTAATTTTTTATAAAGGTAGGTAAGAACCTCTTGTAGGTTGACCTGGCCTTGGTTGGCGGGTGGACACTTTGTTTGTGGGGGGGGGGGGGTCGGGGGTGGATGGGTGGGGAGGTAAGGGGATCTCCTCTTTCAAAGTGCCCATTGAACCCCCTAACCTCAAGGTTGGAAGATACAGTTCTTACTACTAGGCTAAGCTTAGCTTGGTACGTTGTACGTATATATATATATATTTACTTAGTACTTGTAAATTATGTAACAAGGACAGCCTCCATCTGATGGATAGATACACCTTAGGCTATGTTTTTACTCATTTGCTCATGTGCTAATGTATGGAGCTCTTCCAATTTGCTTGCTGCTTATTTTGAGCTCACATGAGCATGTGCTAGCCTCCTGCAAAGTTTTGGGCTCCACAAGAGCCTGATATGTCAGCAGCTAGCTCTACAAGGAGGCAGCATACCTCATATTGGCATCCTTGTACAGAAGGTGTTTTTTAAGCTTGATGTCGAAGCAACACTTTTTGGAAGTTATGGGGTCGAAATGAGGGGTGAAAATTGCAAAGTGAAGGCGATAGCCGATAGCATTCAGGTTTCAATTAGCTGTCCAATGTACTGTGAAGGTGGTGGTTGTTGAATGTAATAACTTGCAATGGTAGACAAATTAACAATACAGCATTTGATGGCTCTTATACTTTTCAGTTGGTTCGCCTCTCGTTTGTTTCGAGAAGCAGGTAGTGGCTCATCGCCAACCATCGACTGCTCTATTCGAGTTTGGGATGAGCGTTGTCCTCCAGCCATTGAATATTCAAATATGGGGTTGCTTTAGGTTTCTTATTTATCATTTAAATGCTTTCATGGCTTGTTATAATTTAGATTGTTGAAGATGAGGTATGGTACATTATATACAATCTTTCACAAAAAGAATATCAAAATTGATATATTGCAAGAAAACTAATTGGAACACATTCGTCATCCAACATTTACCCATCAGTTTCTTTTTTATAACCATTAATGTCTTTGATTATTCACGATTAATAATAACTTTATGAATATCCTAAGTTCCATTCATTATAATCTTCTTTATCTCTTAACTACTCAACTAATCTTCCAACATCATACGTTGTAATATTTACGTTTTAAGGGTTGTATTTTCCAATCTTCTTACTTTTTTATTCGTTTTTTCTTTCTTGCACATACGAACATTTAATATAAATAATTAGTGTAATTCTTAAAAGAAAAAGAAGAAGAAGCTATGTATCACCTGTTTTGAAAGAGATGTTTGCAAAAGAGAATTTTGATTTGACCTGTAAGAGTTCCTTGATGCTAGCTCTTAAAGAGGCCCTTAATGAGGCTCTATATGACCTAGACGATGTCCTCCTACTAGAATCTGGTGTCTTTCTAGCAGATCTATCGGCTGTTCCTTCCTTTTGATTTTGCTGCTCTTCATAAGGGATCTCTTTATTATTTGTTTCTGCAAATGTTCCACAACATGGAAAGCAACTCATTATTGCCCTCCCCTTGTCTTACCTCCAAAGTCGACAATGACAAAACACGTATTATATTGTATTGTATTGTATGGTAATGAAAATTTATTATTTTTTTTTCCGAGGCACCAGTGTTATAAAAAGATGCAATGGTGTTAATAGAGCAACCGCGAGGTGGTCGAGAACCTCGAGAAGGTCTTTGGAGGGGAAGGTTAAGGGAATGGAAGAATTAAAATGTTGGTTTTTCTGGGTTTTTTTTTTCCAGGGAAGAGAGAAGTTTTATCCCAATATTTTTGTTTTTCAATTAGTTCCTCTTCTTTCTCTCTTCCCCTTTCTGCCCCTTCCCAAAATTTTCCCAACTTGGCCAAATCATACAATGAAGCATTTTGGAAAATGTAATTCCAATGTTTTTGCAAACTTCTCAGAATTGGATTATGAGAGGCCTAAATTTTCTCTTAGGTAATTTTTATTAATCCTTACTGTTTTAACGGATTTTTAGAAGAATGGTTTAGATTATAGTATTAATACAGATGTTAAAGATTATCACAAGCACATTAGTAGGAATATCAAAGATTGATTTTTTTTTTCTTTTTCCTTTCTGGAATCTATTTTTAGCCATTTTCTTGTATTCCTGCTATTACTATTTACTACTCCTAAGTCCTAATAGCTAGAGTATTGAATGGGTGAAAAATCTGAAAATATCATGTTAGTTAGAAGGGTGATCTAAAACTCATATATTTGAGAATTCATTTCATACCAATAGAAAAATAACATACAAAGAGAAATATTTTTTCAGTTTGGTAATGTGTAATTCCACTAATTTCAGGGGAAGTATAAAAAGTAGAAAATAAGCAACATCTATATATTATTTTTTCTTCGAATTTCTTTTACATTGCCAATGTTTTTTTTTCTAATCTCAACGGTGCGTCTGTCGTATTAGAAGTGTCTTGATGATGTCCCTATGAGGTTATGACCATATCCTTATATTTTTGTCAAAAATTTGTGCTAGATTGGTGTTTTATGCCTTTTAATTTCATGTTAAATTAAAAACTGATTTAGTTTTGAACTTGTTGATATAAAGTGAAAAAATTATGTTTACCTTAATTTTCTCTGCTTTATTACAAGAAATTTGGCTGATTGAGACACAAACCATAAGTTTAGAACACAAAGAACACATTTCACTAACAAAACCTATTAATTTAGAGATACCTATATAGGCATGATTGAGACACTTCTAACATAATAGAGGTTTTATGGAAACTTTGAAAAAGATGACAATGTACATTTTTGTCAAATACAGTGACCTTATTAGGTGTCATTTATTATGAAAATAATATAAATGCTTAAAAATTGGGCATAATAAGTACATTATGTTGTGAGAAATAGAGAGAGAAGTTATGCAAATATATCAGAGAGTATTGTATTGCATTGATGTGAAGAACTGATTTCTTACATCGGTATTTATAGGCAAAAGTATACTGTTTTTATACATTACATTTTCAACAATTTCTGCGCGGAAGAAAATTTTCCTAACATGCAGTAATGACATTCACTATGCTTGAACAGTGAAATTTTCTAATTCACTGTTTCTCAACACTCCCCCTTGAATGTCTATTTATAATTCATAATAGACGTTATTTATTAAGAATCTTGTTAGGAAAAATCCTGTGGGAAATCCATAACTAGGGAAAGAGTATAACTATTATGTATCTTTTATGCTTAAAATCAACTGCCTCATTAAAAACCTTGTCAGGAAAAACCCAGTGGGATAAAAACCTGATCGAAGGGAAAAAGAGTGCAGCGCATATAATACTCCCCCTGAATCTAGCATATATCATGAAGATGACGCATTCCAATTTTCGGACTAATTCTTCAAATTTCTTCGCCGGAAGGGATTTGGTGAATAAATCTGCAAGATTCTCACATGATTGGATTTGTCGAATGTTGATCGTCCCTTCCTTTTGGAGGTCATGAGTGAAGAAGAGCTTTGGTGATAAATGTTTAGTTCTGTCTCCTTTGATGTACCCTTCGCTTACTTGGGTGATGCATGCAGTATTGTCTTCGTAGATGATAGTTGGATTTGTTGTTATTGTTTCCATCCCGCATTCTTCTTGGATATTCTTGATCATTGACCTTAGCCATACACATTCCCTTCCAGCTTCATAAAGAGCAATTAATTCCGCATGATTTGATGATGTGGCCGTCAAAGTCTGCTTTGTAGATTTCCAAGATATTGCAGTACCTCCATAAGTGAATACATATCCGGATTGAGACTTAGCCTTTTGTGGGTCTGAGAGGTAGCCAGCATCTGCATATCCAATGAGTGACGCATTGGGTCTTGACTGATAGAATAATCCGAGATCTTGTGTTCCTCGAAGATAACGTAATAAGTGTCTGACTCCATTCCAATGTCTCTTGGTTGGTGCATTGCTGTATCTAGCTAACAAGTTTACTGAAAAAGCTATGTCAGGTCGAGTATTGTTAGCCAAGTACATTAAAGCCCAATTGCACTTAGATATGGTACTTCAGGACCAAGAATCTCCTCGTTCTCTTCTCGTGGTCTGAATGGATCATCTTTCTCATTCAGGGAACGCACTACCATTGGAGAACTTATTGGGTGGGCTTTGTCCATGAAAAAACGTTTCAGGATTTTTTCTGTATAGTTTGATTGATGGACAAAAACCTCATTTCTTAGATGTTCCATTTGTAGGCCAAGGCAAAATTTTGTCTTCCCGAGATCTTTCATCTCAAATTCTTTCATCAAGTACTTTGCAGTGCTTCAAGTTCTCTAGGAGTTCCGATAATGTTCAAATCATCGACATATACAGCAATGATCGCGAATCCTGATTTAGATCGCTTAATGAAAACACAGGGACTGATTTGATTATTTTTGAATCCTTCTTTCAATAGGTATTCACTAAGACGATTATACCACATTCTTCCAGATTGTTTTAACCCATAGAGTGATTTTCTCAATTTTATTGAGAACATCTCTTTGGGCATGCAATTTTCTGGTAGTTTTAGTCCTTCAGGAACTTTCATATAAATATCTGTGTCAAGTGAGCCATACAAATATGCGGTCACTACATCCATCAATCTCATTTGCAATCCTTTCGAAACTGATAAACTTACCAGAAATCTTAGTGTAGTTGCATCGACTACTGGAGAATATGTCTCATCATAATCAATCCCTGGCATTTGCGAAAGCCTTGGGCTACTAATCTTGCCTTATATCTAGTAACCTCATTTTTCTCATTTCGTTTTCTCACGAATACCCATTTGTACCCAACTGGTTTTACACCTTTTGGTATTTGGGTTATTTGACCGAATACTTCACGTTTTTCAAGTGATCTCAATTCTGCTTGAATTGCCTCTTTCCATTTTGGCCAATCTTTTCTACGGCGACATTCATCAACTGTATTTGGCTCTACATCATTTTCATCGTATGTCATTTCAACCGCTATCGAGTAAGCAAAAATTTCATTCAAGACAACATCTTTTCGATTCCATTGTCTCTTTGTAGAAACATAATTAATTGAAGTTTCATTGTTGTCTAGCTTTCATGTTCCTTTTCTTCTGGAACACGTTTCTCTTCATTTTTGTTTTCATCATGCTCTGTTGGGAGATTTATATTAATTTCGTTCGTTGTCTCCCCTTGCCTTTTCATTTTTCTCGGTTTTAAATCTTTAGAACCGGGTGGTCTGCCACGTTTTCGACGTGCTATTGACTCATTTTCAATTGCCTTATTGTCATTAGGAATTTCAATCCGTTCCGGAGCATTCGCAGCAGGTACATGTGACTTTGTCACTTTCTTAGAATCTGTGAATGCATCTGGCAATTGGTTTGCAATACTTTGCAGATGAACAATTTTCTTGACTTCTTGTTCACATGAATTTGTTCTCGGGTCCAGAAACGACATTTGCGATGCGTTCCATGTAATTTCCGATTTTATATTTTGTGGGTCCACTTTCTCTCCCCCTAAGGATGGGAATACCGACTCATTAAAATGACAGTCGGCAAATCGAGCCGTAAATAGATCACCAGTTGTTGGCTCTAAATATTTGATAATTGATGGAGATTCAAATCCAACATATATTCCCATCCTTCTTTGTGGACCCATTTTAGTACGTTGGGCGGAGCAATAGGTACATGTACAGCGCACCCAAAAATTCTCAAATGTGAGATATTCGGTTCTCGACCAGATACTAATTGTAATGGTGAGAATTTGTGATAGGCTGTCGGCCTTAATCTTATCAATGTTGCCGCATGTAATATAGCATGACCCCAAGTAGTAGATGGCAATTTTGACCTCATTATTAATGGTCTTGCAATTAATTGTAGTCTTTTGATTAATGATTCAGCAAGACCATTTTGTGTATGTACATGAGGTACAGGGTGCTCAACAATAATCCCAATAGACATGCAATAGTCATTAAATGTTTGGGATGTAAATTCCCCAGCATTGTCTAATCTTATTTTCTTTATTGTATGATCTGGGAATTGAGTTCTTAATCGAATTATTTGAGCCAAAAGTTTTGCAAATGCAACATTTCTGCTTGACAGAAGGCTCACATGTGACCATCGAGTAGAGGCATCAATTAATACCATGAAATAACGAAATGGTCCACATGCAGGATGAATAGGCCCACAAATATCTCCTTGAATTCTTTCTAAAAACATTGGAGATTCAGTGGCAATCTTATTTATAGATGGCTGATTATCAATTTGCCAAGTGAGCATGCAGAGCATGTTAATTCATTTGACCGAGGAATTTTGACATTCTTTATAGAGTGTCCATTTGAGTTTTCAATGATTCTATGCATCATTCCTGTGCCAGGATGGCCTAATCGGTCATGCCATAGAGTAAATGATTTCTATTATCTAACTTCTGGTTAGATATCATATTAATTTCAATCGGACGTATATCTATGCGATATAGTCCCGAGGAAATTGCTGGCAATTTTTCATAGATGTATTTCTTGCCGTTTTTCTCTGCCGTTAGGCATATGAATTCCTCTTTGTTCACCGTCATTGTTTCCAAATGGTAACCATTCTGACGTACATCTTTGAAACTTATGAGGTTCCTTCGAGATTTACTCGAATATAATGCGTCATTAATTATCAATTTTGTCCCATTTGGAAATATAATGCAAGCTTTTCCAGAGCCTTCAATTAGCTTGGCTGTCCCAGAAATTGTACTAACATTTGCTTGGAATATTGTAAGTTTTGAAAAATACTCTTTATTTTTCAATATGGTGTGTGTTGTCCCACTGTCCAGGAGACATTGTTCTTTAGTTCCAACTTCTGATGAATTCATATCTTCATAAATAATAAATACGATGATTAGTATAAGAAAAATACGTATTTTTATTAATAATAAAGGAACAAATACATGAAAGTGGATATTGAAGCAGTTGAAATAAACTAAGCACATTAATCGATTGTGATCTAAACAAACTTATTTTCAACTTCAGCATCATCCATAAAAAAATCTGAAACATCAAGGCTGGGCATGGATGTAGTGGCTTCATTAACAAAGTTTGCTTCAGCATTTTTTCCTTTGTTTTTTATTGAAGCTTGATATAGATCTACCAAATGTTTGGCAGTACGACATGTGCGGCCCCAGTGCCCGTCATGCCACATCTATGGCAAGTATCATTTCCTTTATAGGACGTCTGCCTCTGATTTCCAGATGATTGTCCCCAATTTTTATCAGAATGTTTAAAATTATTATTTCTTGGGGAAAATCGGCCTCTTCCACGTCCACGCCCTCGGCCACGGTAATTACCACGTCCTCTCCCACGACCGTTGTAATTACCGCGTCCACCACTATGTATAGCATTTGCTTCTGGTGGATTAGAGCTTTCTATAGCATTTATCTCATGAGTGGCTGAAGACCCCGTAGGTCTAAGATTATGATTTTTCAGCAAAAGATCATTATTTTGTTCAGCCACAAGTAGTACTGAGATTAGCTCAGAGTACTTTTTGAAAGCTCTGAACCTGTATTGTTCTGCCAATATGATATTAGAGGCGTGGAAAGTGGAGAGCGTTTTGTTTATCATTTGCTCTTCTGTGATGGGATGATCACAATATCTTAACAATGATACAATTCTAAACAATGTTGAATTGTAATCACTGACCGTTTTAAAATCCTGGAACCTCAGATTGGTCCAGTCATAATGTGCCTTTGGGAGAAGCACATTTTTGTGATGCCCATATCTTTCATTTAGGCTATCCCATAGTTCTTTTGGATCATCCACAAGTAGATATTCACTTTTTAAACTTTCATGTAAATGATGTCTTAGGAGGACTAAGGCTTTTGCCTTTTCTTGTACAGTCGCAATTTTAACTGATGCGGCTGTTGTAGTTGCATCCCCTTGTTGGGTTGTCACATCTTTAATTGTATGTTCCAGTCCTTGGGCCTTTAAATTCATTTGGGCGTCCACCGTCCATTCTAAAAACTTTTGCCCAGATAGATCTAGTATGTTAAATTGTCTTTTCACTAGATCTCCCATTCTTTTGACTACAAATAGGTAAATATTTGAAATTAGTAATGATGATAAATCACATATATATATTATCTCCCCCTGATTTATATCATTATTATTATAGATAAATACAAACAAAAAAAACTAAAAATAGCGTACAACAATAATGAAGCTAAGCAAAAAAAAACAAGAAAATACCAAAAATAGAAACAAAATACAACAAGTGAATAAACAAAAAAAACTTCCTAAAATGCACTTAAAGACAAAAAAAATTGATATTCATGTGCATTTTTCGCCATTCTTCCGGGGGAAATTTTTTTTTTGTCTCCTATTTATGTATTAGGAGATATATCATTAATGCCATGAGGAGGAAAAAGAAACCGGCTATAAGAAATAAGTAGAGTTTTATTTTCCTAAAATCCTCTTCAAAAGAGGAAGATGAGGGTGGAGGACGGTTGTCGTCGGCGTTAAACATGGTGGCCGGAAGGTTGAGGAAGAAGGAAAAAAATTTGTGGGTTTAGAGAAAAAAAATCGGAAGAAGATAAGGGATATGTGGTGAAAATGGGGATGGTAATCCGCTTTTATAGAGGGTTATCCCTAACTGTGCAGTTCATATACAGTTAAAAAATATACAACGCAATAAAATTCTAATATTGACAAATATATTAGAGCATGCTAGTAAATTGGTAATATAATATATGTAACTATAAATGCAAAAAAAGTAGAAGATTAGAGACAATAATATATAATAATGTTCTGAATGCTTGTTCCCTGCATACATACGACATTATTGCACATATAAGACATAATAATGCTATCATTTCACTAGGCCGTCCATATAGGGCAATAAAAAAAATTAACCTGTCCATATAGGCGGTTTAAGAGCAGATAAAATAAAATAACGTAAATAAAATGTCCTTGCCCTCCATGAAGGTGGCGTTAAAATTATTTGTTTTCTGCGTTAGTAGTATGGTGACGTTTACTACTAGTTTCTTCCTGTTCATCTCTATCTCTTTTATTACTGGGCGGAGGTTGATTTTCAGCTGGTTGTATAGGAGGGTTATTATTGGTGTTGGGAACAGGGGTTTGTGGGTTTTCTCTGGTATGAGTATTTGTACCGTTGTTACGGTTACTGGGTCGGGGTGTATTACAGTTCCCCTCGCTGGGTTGGTAGTGAATGGCACATTGTTTCGCTCTATCCAAAAATAAATACCCGAGACAGAGACATTGTGTAAAACAATGTTAATCCCGTTACTTTGTTGGTCCATGTTCGGGTAGTAAAAGGGTTGGGCTTGGAGAAAAAAATTTAAACTTAAAAAAATGGATGTAAAAATTTTAAAGATACCTTAAAAAAAATTTCCGGTAGAACACTCGTGCTGATAACGTGTTGTGAGAAATAGAGAGAGAAGTTATGCAAATATATCAGAGAGTATTGTATTGCATTGATGTGAAGAACTGATTTCTTACATCGGTATTTATAGGCAAAAGTATACTGTTTTTAACATTACATTTTCAACAATTTCTGCGCGGAAGAAAATTTTCCTAACATGCAGTAATGACATTCACTATGCTTGAACAGTGAAATTTTCTAATTCACTGTTTCTCAACACATTAATATTACTCCTTAATCTATTTGTGCCTATTTTTATTGGGTTCCTTGATCAATCAACCTTTACAAACAGTTGATTTGGTCAACTATGGCTGCCTGGTGATATTTCTTAGATCCAAATAGTGATATTGTAGTATTACACCATAGCCGTTAATTTGTCACCCAATGACATCACTGCTTATATTGGTTTTATTCATAATGTGAAAACAAAGCTAATTCTGTTTCTTCTCACACTTGCAACTGTGAAAGTTACAGACTTTTGCAGTTTCCATACTTATCTTCAATAACCCATCTCTTCAATAATTGTCAAAAATCCACAAATCATGATTTAAGTAATTTCTGCACCACTTTTACATCCTCTGCCCCTTCTAAATCCTTCCCTCTGAAGTGATCAATAATCATTAGAATGTCTGAAGCATTACTGTGGGCTGTCACAAAAACAACACTTGCGCACATTGCTACTTTTGCTGGTGATCTTACCTGCAGTTATGCTACACAAGGCATTTTAGCAGCTCAAGGTGTCCGAAACGACCTCAAAAAGATTGAGAACAAGCTGATTGCTATTCGCGCTGTTCTGCAAGATGCAGAAAGTAAGCAATATGATAGTGAGGCTGTCAAGATTTGGCTGAAAGATCTCAAAAATGTTGTGTATGATATAGATGACCTCTTGGATGAAGTTCACACTGATCTGTTACGAAAGAGAATCAACAAAAGCCATCTGCTTCGACAAATCAGGTACTATCTTTCATCCTCGAATCCAATTCTGAGTAATTTTTATTGGAGTGATAAGATTAGAGACCTTGTTCAAAGATTTGATGACATTGCTGCTAATAGACGAGATCTTGGATTGATGGTCATGATCCAATTGAAGTATACAACATTGAGAGGAATCCTTTAGATGCATATTCATATGTGAAGAAATCAGAAATTATTGGTAGAGATGAAGCTAGGTCCGAAATAATTAGACGTTTAACCAGTAGTACTAGTGTTGGAGATGCTAGTAGGTTGGTTGTGCTTCCGATAGTTGGGTTTGGTGGGATTGGGAAAACAGCATTGGCAAAGCTTGTTTTTAATGATGAGTGGGTTGCTAGTAACTTTGATATTAAGTTGTGGGCATGTGTCTCTGAAAAATTTGATCTGCAGAAGACTATAGAAGAAATTTTGAATTCTGTAAGTAATGAAACCACTGCAAACCTCAACATGAGACAGTTGCATGAAAAACTCCGTGAGATATTGGATGGTCGTAAGCATTTCCTTGTGCTGGACGATGTGTGGATCGAGGACATCAAAGTATGGAGAGACTTGGAGAATTTGGTAGCTGTAAGTGAAAAAGGAAGTGTAATTTTGGTTACTACAAGAAGTGATATGGTTGCATCAACAGTTGGAAATGTTGATCCATATTGTTTGGATAATCTTCCTGGTGATGTTTGTTGGTCTATATTCAAGCAACTGGCATTTAGAGAGGGTGAAGAAAGTAGATACCCAAACCCTTGCTACAATTGGGAAAAGCATTGTTGAAAAATGTGGCGGGGTTCCTCTGGTTGTTAAGGTTCTTGCAAGCCTGTTACGCAGTGAAAGGAACGAGAAAGAATGGAGGCGAATTTCTGAAACAAACAACTTTATGAACTTACATCTTCAACATAATGATATCAAACAAGCTTTGAGAGTGAGCTACAATAAACTCCCATCTCAATTAAAAGCATGTTTTTCCTATTGTTCATTATTTGTGAAGGATAGCAAGCTTAATCCTCCAATTTTGTCATGCCTGTGGAGTGCACTTGGAATCTTGCAACGAGGTAACGACAATGAAGAGTTAGAATCTATTGGATACAAGTATTGTGAAGACCTATTGTCAAGATGTCTTCTTCAGGATGCATTTCTTGTGTTCACTGAAACTATAAGTGAATGTAGAATGCACGACTTATTCCACGATTTAGCAACTGACCTTGTTGGTGAAGAGATAGCTGTTGTGACCAGTAATCATCTTAATGTTTCAGACATGTGCAGACATTTAGTATGGGGATATGAAGGAGGTGAAGGTTTATCAGATAAGAATTTCCCAAAAGAGCTACTCAGAGCAAAGAAGGCTCGAACTTTCAGATTTGGCTATGCAATGGGATATATTAGCAAGTCATTTATTGAAAGTATTATACACAACTTCAGGTGCTTACGTGTGTTGGATTTGCATCAGAGTAGCTTCGAGGAGTTACCGATGTCAATTGGGAAGTTAGAACATCTAAGATATCTTGACCTATCCTACAACCCAATCATCAAATTTCTTCCAAGTACACTATGCAAGTTGTTGAATCTACAATCGTTGTATGTTCCAGGGTGTGAGCAGTTACAAGAGCTACCCAGAGATATTGACCAGTTGGTAAGCCTAAGGTATTTGTCTGTGACTATGAATCAAGTGAGCTTAGCTAGCACCAAATTTAATGGCTTAAGTTCTCTAGGACGACTAGAATTATACTCGTGTGAAGAATTAACAACTTTGTGGAATGGATTTTCTTTTCAATTCCACACTACCCTGGTAGAGCTTCACATTGTTAATTGTCAGAAATTGATTTGTCTTCCTGATAGCAAAAAATACCTTGTTGCCCTTGAGACATTGATCATTCGTGATTGTCAAGAGCTTGATTTGGAGAAAGGGGACAACCTATGTGGGCTTCAAAGCCTTCGAACCTTGGAAATTACCGGTGTTCCAAAGCTAGAACGTTTACCAGATGGCATCCATTCTGCTGCAAGTTCTCTTCAATATCTCTGGATTGAAGGTTGTGCAGGACTGACTACGCTTCCAAATTGGTTGCAGCATTTCACTTCGCTTAGAAGAATTCTTCTTTTCAGTTGCATAAATATAGTAGCTCTCCCGGAGGGATTTAGCCAGCTTCATTGTTTGCAGAAGCTACAGATTAAGAATTGCCTCCATCTTAGTAAAAGATGTGCAAGACATACAGGAGAAGATTACCCTCATATCTCTCGCGTGCCTGAAGTTTACCTCTATGAATAATGCATCCATGGGAATGGGATAGACACCCTCTCATTTGTTCCCTCCCTTTCCCTTCCTTCCCTACTCCGTTTCCACTTATCCAAACAAAGTGTTAAGGCTTTTTAAGGTTCCTCTACGTTTTGTCTATACACCATGATCATACTTCCTTTTGTATTCGAGAGTACAAACACTGTTTAGTGACAAATTACCAAATGTATTATTCAATGTATTTCTAGATCAAAGTTATGCTTCCCCATGTTGTTTAGCTCAGTTGATAATTAAGGAGTTCAGGATTCAAAAGACTTGAGTGAGTTAAATTTCTTTTTGTTCTAAAACGTAGGATCGAACTATAGAAAATATTCTGCTTTCACCAAATATCCTCGAAACAAAAGCATGAAAAATGAGGTGATTTCCTTTCTTTTCGATTTCTGACTTTATATTCTGGTTTATATTGGTGTTCAGACTTCTAACTGAACTTAGTATGAATGAAGTACAAAGCTCTAATAATGACAAGAAGCGAAACAATTTTACTTATTTTACAACCATTTTTCATAGGTTCATGTATAGTAAAAAAATTGCACCGTTTTTTCATTAATCTCTTAGTTTCCAGCAGAAGGAATCTCTTGTAAACCATAACAATAAGTACAAGAAAAAAGCAAGGAAGCCTACAACTGTCATGCACCCTTGTTGAGGGAAAATGCATGTGAGTTTTAACTAACAAGGAAGAAGTGAGAGAGGATGATGAATTAAATGTTTAGTGCATTATTTCACCTATTACTAATTGCCTAATTGGTCTTGGAATGAAATTTGAATTGAGGTTCCATGTGGTTAAACTTAACGCTGTCGGTTTGGTTGAAAATCGATGGTTAAACTGCAAATTGATGATCAAGTAAATTGAATTGATCTATAATTGAAAAATTTAAAACCGATAAATCAATCAGATTAAAGTAAACTGCAATTATCTGAACTAAAACTAAACCGAATTGAAAACAAACTAAACTGAAATTAACTACACGGAAAACCATTTAAATTGAACTGATTGAAAATAAACTGAATTTAACTGAAAACTATTTCAAACCGTTTTTAATGGAACTGAATCAAACTTTTTTAACTGAAATATATAAACTATTTTAAACTAAATTGAATTAAACTGAATAAAATAGTATTAAAGTGTACAGATTAAAACTATCTCAAACTAAACTGTTTCAAAATGTAACACATAATTTCGTAAGTTTTAAAATTTACCTAAATTATTGGCGTACAATGACTAATCATAAATTCATCTAATAAAGAAAAATACTTGCATAATTGTATGGATCTTTGTGTATTTTAAATTCTCAATAGTTAAAATTCCAATAAACAAGACCTCTGTGTATTTTAATAAAGAGAAATACTTGCATAGTTGTATGGACTATGGAGTTATGATTATTCATGAATTCATCTAATTGATTTCAATAAATCAAAAACATTATTTGTTGCAAGACAATCACAAGAAATATTATGATTCTTCAAATATAATTCATGAAATTCATCTTTGTTAAAATGTTAATATTTCTGCCATAACTAGTGGTGTCGGAAATAGATGTTACCGCTGGGTCAACCTGATATCGATTTTACTTGAATATGGTTCGACCTGTGAGAGTCAATCACTAGACCTGACCGAAACTTGACCTGAGATTACCCAGACCTGAGCGACACTCGACAAGATCATATGCTGACCTAACCACATAAACCTGCATTCAAACCTGAACCTTACCGTAACCCAACTAGATATTAACACAAAACCCGACAAGACCAAGTAAATATCCGGTTCATCCCGGTTTGTTTATGACCGACCCAAATTCAACTGTAATCTTGTTAACTAGGTAGAATAAGATCTGCATTATTTGATCCGATTTTTCAAACCAACCTATTTTGATGACTAAACCCACAAAATTATTAAAATTTAATTATTGCAAATTATTTTTACTAAAACTGAATTGAACAATGATTTAGTTGAATATATATATATATATATATATATATATATATCAAATCTATTCCTTTTAAGTTTTTATAACATATGAGTAGACGATCTAGTTATAATATATGTTATAAACGTAGATATTGATGTAGTTAGTACTTAGTAAATAAAACTTTCTTTTTTCAATGTTAATGTCTTAATTAGTTGTTGGATTTTGATCTTTCTCAAATCAATAGCATTAATTTTGAAACTATTTTGATTTTAGTATTCAAAACTTGTAATTCTAGTATTGATTAGTTTAGTAATTTAGTTAAGTATTGTACTATTTTGATTTGAGTTCGAGCGTAATATGATAACAGATTGACTAACTGAATGACTGGCATTTAGCAAATTACGGCTAATGGCTCAATATTAGATTTTGTCACTCAGGACTTAATAATTAACTAGTTTTAGGCCCGGGCTATGCCCCGGGTAAGAAATTTTCATTTATTAATATTATACTTTAAAATAATAACACTAAATATCACTTGGTCTAGTGGTTAAAACTTTAATATATAACCTTGAGGTCATGGGTTCAAACCTTGTGCTATGCAATCTTAGGTTTTTTATTGTACGCAGATTATTACATGGAGTAAAATGCTTTAGGAAGAGCGCCACGTGGCACCGTTCCACGTTTAGGAACGCCTTTTAATATATTAGTACTAGCTTTTGAACCCGTGCAAAAATGCAATGCACGGGAACTTTTTTGTTTAATAAGCGTGTTTATATACCAACTACAGTAAAAGCATATAAAAGATTCTCTACGTCTACTCGATTTAATATAAGCTTATGTATTGCTCGAAACTCAAATGAGTTTAACCTCTATACCATATTAAATTAATAAACTTTGAACGATGTATTGAAATACAGAATAATCCAATACATATTTAACAAAAACAAAGCATCAATGATGCACTTTACACAGAAAGACAAAAAATGCTCCTTTATGTTAATTATAAAGTTGTTTTGCAAATACATGACACTCTTAGGGTTGTAGAAGACTTAATTATATATGTCATTAGATGTAATATTAGACATATCATGTTCTTTCTCACTAATCAGTATTATTATACACTTTCTACCCGTGACTTTAAAAATGACCACATAAAATTGGCTATGGCTGAAAACCGAACTTGGGAGATACAAACCCATATGTGATAGGGATATATTTGACTTTTATTTATAATCATTGCAAAACACAATTCAAGGGAAATTTTATTCCATTTGACAGAATGAGTGTCATACGGGGTATAAATACCATACTACTCCCCTTTCCTTGACATACTCAAGTCCCTTTAAATCATTCTCTAGGAAATACCAAATATATGTTTTCTACTATATATAGTTGATATAGGATCATTTCCCTTTCCCCAGCTAAAAAAGTAACGTGATTGATTTTCTTGTTGCTGGCTCCTTGAGCCACCCCGTGTCCTTACCACCGCCTGATTGGTTGTTTTTCTATCTTTTTTTATTCTCATTTTAGTAGTGTAGTCTCCTTTTATTTGGAGCCCCTTAGCTTGAACATGTCTATGACCTCGAATATGAATGTTCGATTATCCATGTACCACAATTAACCAAATTTAGTAGAAGTAATAAGAAATACGCTACCCATTGGTAGAAAATATGACTTGTTTTGTAGAAAATTAAATAATTCATAATTTACGTTTAATAAAAATGCACGGGATGAGATAGCCCGTGCAATAAAAAAAACTCAAACGGCATGAGATAAATACATCACGTTGATGTCATTATTTGTATAATCCATGTTATTTAAAGTCATTAATTTTACTCAAACAAAATTATGGTTTTTCTTTAAAAATTATAAGAGAATAACATAAAGAATTATGATTACCATAACTATCATAACTTACTAATAGAAAGTGGTCCTACTCGACCAAAATGCACACTAAACCACACCTCTATTATGCAACTTAGTAAAATTAGAATTTAGCATATACTATTTTTCATATTGCTTTGCCCTACTTAATGTAAACCAACCTTAAATAGAAACCACCCTCATCCCTTTAATTTTATTCCCATAGCCACCCCACTAATCATACAATAAACTTCAAATTGAACAAAAATATTGACTTCAATTTATACTTGACATGCACCTATCGTTATCTCTAGAACAAAGGGGTATTATAGACATTTATTTAGTTCCACTATAAAAATCATGATATGAATATATAGGTGTTAAATAAATTTAACACGTCAAGTTTGGATTTGTCAATATTTAAACTTTTAGTATGATTAATACGATTCGATAAGTGTATCAATAAAATAACCAACCCATTTCTTTACATTTAAAATTTTCATGTGATGGAATAGATCTAGTTCGATCTTGGTTATGCATTAGTTCTACGTGATTATGCTCCACTTATGATGAAACTAATTTTAATTATGTTATGATCTTAACATATATTTATTGAGATATAAAGAGTTTTCTAACTTTATTCATTCTTTAATATATCATAATTGCATAAATGAAATCTCCTAATCATCTATGAACTTTATTTAAGTTATCAAATAGTTACCTATTTTTCTTCTCATTGAGATCTAAAGAATTCCTTAAATCTGAACCATAATGTTATGATTTATCAACTGAAACTTCCTTTGATCTTTTTTGTTTTTTTTGACTAAAATTATCTTCATAATCTTTTGTGTTCCTTCACCAAGTGATATCTACCATTTTGTTTGATGACTCAATTTTTTAGCTTCATTGAAAAATTCTCTAACTTCATACCATGTGGCTTCAAGGATTTTGTTTTAGATATAGAGATATTATAATTAAAAAAAATTAAATACATACTTTATTTAATGGTTGTGTACAAATTTAATAAATTTTGATAGTCATTATTAACATCCATTTCAACCAACAATCACGATTTTCAAAATTATGAGTAGATGAAGGAAATGTAACACAATAATCTATTACATTTATAAATGTGATCAATTATAATGAAAGTGAAAATAAGTTATCTATGGACTTTACCTACAAAAAATAAGAAAAAATTATAATTATTGTATTACATATAACTATACTTTTACCTACAAAAAATATGCATACTTACATTCCCACCTTTTTTCGTTATCATAATGTTAACTTTCACCAAACAAATTTAACGACAATCTTTCATATGGCAAGTTAAGCTCTCCCTCTTTTACAAAATTATGCAACTTAGACCCGAAATTTTAGTCAGAGTCGATTAACCCCCCCCCCCCCCCACACACACACACACACACATTTTATTCACTGCTCAATATGATTTAACCCAATTTTATTATATGAACATTTAATATATTCATTTCTTTTTTATAGAAGATTAATTAACATATAATATTTTCGGATTATATAATTGTAAGACATAAGTACATAACTATACTTTTACCTATGAAAATATGTATATGTATAATATACATAATACACTTTCCAAGTGTTTTCTCTCTGCAACATGAACTCTCACCCCAAAAATTTATGGTCATCTTTCATGATAATTTTCATGATTTTTGTGATTGATAATGTATCATATGATTCACCATATCATAAATGCTTTAAAATTTAGGGTGCGTTCTCTCAATTCAACCTGAATTCTCCTAAACCTAACTGAACTTCTCTTCACCAAAACACATTTAACATTGAAGTATGTGATGCATCCATACTTGAATTCCTATATACGATCATTGTATGAACTTTCAATGTTGTACTATGATTCTGTAACCCGGCCCAAAAATATGATCGTATATAGGAATTCTGTAGAGTACATTTCATTCATTCAAAGGGTTTTTGCGTTATCTACCAAATCACGTCTTGATGGTAATACTTTGTTAAACATTATATAGAAACTTTTAGGCATATTATGTTGTGTTTAGTTCTCGATATTGCAACTTGCATATTACATAACCTAGAATTTTTTATAGCAATTCTTTTTCATATTATTATACCCACGTTTTATTTACAGATGATGAAGTGTAGGAGAGCCACTCAATATCGTTATCAAAACTGATATGCAATTACTATCATTTCTAAAATATACTTATCTTATTGGAAAGGAATGATAGATTCTAAGGGTTATTTTCATTATTTTATACTTGATTTATGGAATAGGAATGTGAAGATAAAAAAGCAACAAACTATGAAATGTTGACACAAAATTTTTCTGGAATGGGGTAATAGACTGATAATGAAGCAACAAAATATGAATGATTCACCAAATGTTGTAGAGATTTATACAATTGTAATAACTTAATCAATGCCTCATATAATGTGATAGCATATGTGTTAATTTGACTAATGGGGAAAAATTGAGTACTAATATAGTTATGCATATCTCACAATACCATTTATTATAAATTTGTAAATACTCAATTTAGAAGGTGCATTAGAGTGTATACCAAGTCCTAAATGCAGCCTAATCTATAAAGTTAACTAAATTAGATGAATTAGATGATAACGTAGGAATCGATCTGAACCGATTAGAACTGAACTATTTACAACCAAATTGAACTGAATCGAACTGAACTGAAAATAAGTTGGGGAGAACATATCCTAACCATCATCAACCATCCATTTAAAGTCTTAGATTTATACCTTCCATTTTTATTGTAATTTTTTGTAGATCTAATTTACTTCAACAGTATAACTAATTTCCACGATTTTTTCTCTCTCTTGATCTACCTAATTACAAATTGTTTTGCTTATCACTGTAGAGAGCCGATATTAGTTAGTTTCTTCTTTTTGTGAATTGTGATTCCTACAATCACATTTCAACCTCCATTAATAATTGCCAAACAAAATAAAGCGACGGATGATTAATGTCCTTCAAATTCGGGGAGAGATTTGATTATTGATCAGAAGATGATATTGATGTTTATACTAATTCAAATTTGGAAAATTTATCAATCGTAGTATTATATGTTTGATAAATCTAAAGTCAACCTTATCAATGGTTGAGATCTATCAATTACAATAGCTATAATGCTCTGGTGATACTTGTTTATATTTTCTCTTCTCTCTTTTATTATTTGTTATATCAATTACAATAGCTCGACCTTTGTTCCACAAAAGTTCAAAACCAAAAGTCAAAAGTTGGTCTACAAATCTCGAGGATTAAGGGCGGATCCAGGAATTTGAATGAGGGAAAGCGTAATATTTATTATGATAGTACCCGTTACAAAAAAAAAAAACTATTGAAGTACAAATTAAGTGCTTGTTTAGTCCAACGTCTGAAGTAGTTTTTTCCAAAATTTTAGTTTTCACATGAACTTGTATTTTCTAGAAAGTGTATAACCTTATCTTTAACTTCCCAAAAGAATAAGTAAATTTCTCCATTTTACAGAAAGTTCTAAGTTTCATATTTTTTTCAACCAAACAATAAACTTTGGCTTCTTCTGCTTCCTAAAAATCTCACTTTTCATATTTTGTTTAACCAACCAAACAATTAACAACACCAAAATTAAAAAAGTTACAAAAGTGTCTTGCTTATAACACAAATACACAAAAAAAAAATCACAATTCACAACAAAATTATAAAAAAAAAATCACAATTCACTATAGAAGTATTTAAAAAAAAAAAATCAAAATTCACAACATTACAATTCTTGCCTATAGGTCTGCAAATTTGGCTCCTTTTTTTTCCTCAATTTAAATACAAAAACAATAACTATTTTTTCCCCTTAATAAGTACCGTACTTTTAATTATGATTTTAAGAAATTATAATAATCTTTAATAAAACTATTGACTTTTGGTTTTGAATAAAAAACTATTTGATTTCATTTTGCCTGTTTTGTATTCGTAAGGGTAAGCACCCCTGATTCCCGTAGAGATCCATGATAGTCATACTGAGTTGATCAGAATTTTTAAAAGCGAAGTATGGCTCTTTGAAGGTATGAGAGGCAGAGGCTATGATTAGCCCTGGATAATAAAACTATTTTTTCCTCACTTCAAATACAAAAACAAAAAATCACAATTCACTAAGCATCGTTTTATCATCATCATCAAGCATTGTTACCCTCGATCGTCGATCGCTCATCAAGAATCATCTGATTTCATTTTTTTTTCCTAAAACTAATCTCATCATCATTAATCATCGTTATCAATTATCATCATCTGATTTCACAAGGAATTATATTTTTGTATCTCATCTCCGCCACCCGCCATTAAACCTGCAAACTTGAAACCAAAACAAAAAAAAACAGACCCAATACAGGGAAGCTCAAGATTAGCCAAAATAATTAATTTTCATACCCTCAATCATTAACCACCCTCATTCCTAATTTTCATGTTACAGAAAATGCTATGAAACCAATCCAACCTTTTCCATCTATCTCAATTTGTAACTAAGTTTTCCTTTTCTTTTTGTTTAGATTATTAGATTAAGAAACCCAAAATTGGGTCCAACCCTCCTTCTTCGACAGTCTGTCCTTCTGCTCTTCTGGTATACCCTGTTCATCGGAAGCACCAGTGCACCATAGGAAGGTGGAAGAGAAGGCATAGGTAAGCCGACCACCGGTGGATTCAGAGTGTACTGTGTTGGATGTTGGAGAGATTGGTAGATTTTTTTTGCTCAGACTTATTAATCGTGGCTTATAAAATAAACCAACATAATTCTTAACATTAGCTTCAATATATATAGTGCAAGTTATAATTCAAAGAGAATTGATTTTCATCCATAAAGTTTCCTAATTTTGATCCATTCTAGTATCAATCTAATCGCATGATTGAGGCCATCATGAAGATTTTCGTATCAATCAAATTAATCAAATTAATCTAATTTGGCAATGATTTAGTATTGATTATGTATATAAAGATTTGATAATAATGATGCCAAAATTATATGCGTGATTAGGCAATTTAAGTGTATCAATTACATAGATTACGTTATTGGAATAACAGTTTCCTTAATTATATAGATTACGTATCAATTAAAATCCGTAATTGACATCAATTATATAGATTACTGAATCAATTATATGCGTGATTAAGGGAAAGGATATGGGTGATTATGGGAATTTGATATCCTTTGATTCGTGTGACACGTGGACACTCTCATTGAGCTTTGAGAAAATACTGATCAACGGAGCATGCCACATCATGCCACGTGGGATTGAAATTGCTAACTTGCGACACGTGGCCTCAAGGATTCTACTTTAAATATATATATAGATAGATTACATTTACAACTTGTAATATGTCTTAATTTATTGAGTTATTGTTGGTTTGGCTTTACAACTTCACTTAACGTCTTAATTATTTGTTGAATTGATGACGGATCATTATTTATTAATGATTAATCACTTTACATTTTTAATGTATATGTATTAATGCAAATATGCAATAAACAAGATTAGTCAATAATCTAAGTCTTAGTTTAGTAATTTTACTCATTCATATAAATTGTTATTATGTTAGTATTATTGTACAACATATGAACCCTCGTTATAATCATTTAAGCCTCATAAGAACCATACTTATAGACATATGATTGTCATTTGATATAGTATTATAACATGTTAAGGGCCTGTTCTCTTCGGCATAAAACAGCTGAACTGAACTGAACTGATCTGAACTGAACTGAACTGAACTGAACTGAATTGAACTGAACTGGAATGAATAGTGATATGTGAGAGTAAAAGTATTGTCAAGAGCTAAGCTAAACTGAACTGAACTGAACTGATCTGAACTGAATTGAACTGAACTGAATTGAATTGAACTGAACTGAACTGAAAATAAGCTGGGGAGAACAGGCCCTAAGAGTCGTTTTACTAATTTATAATCAATAGAGTATTAGTTACTAACATGGAAGACATAACACAATAACAATTATCCGATTATTGCTGATGGCCCGATATTAGGATTTAGGACTTAATGTCTTAATAATTACATTTGCAATTTGACTTATGTCTTATTGTTGATACTTGCTATTGTGTTAACTTTGTAATATCATTAATATGTTATCACTTTATCAATTATCTACTAATTAGAATTTTTGCACTTAGTAACAATTAACAAATAATAAGTTAGTCAATTACTGAGCTAATATGTCTAAGTGAGTAACTGATTAAATGATAAGTTACTATATGGTTCTTAACAAGTTATTCTGTAGTAATAAAATGAAGAAAATAGAGAGAGCGATGAGGGTATGCGAGAATCGGCACCGTTGAAAGAGATGAGAGTGTGTGTTTGAGACTTAGGTTTAGGGTTTCATTTAAGGGTTTAGTTTTTTATAGGGGTTGTTTGGGGTGATTTCAGCCGTTGGATTAGATCTAATGGTTAGAATAGAAGGAGAAAGATAAGGGTTTTTGAAAAGAAGGGGAGATTAGATCATTTTAGGCCATTGGATCTTTACTCTTTTACAAATCAAAGGCTAAAATTGAGGATCCATGTGTTTGTTTTTTGGCCAATGAGATTTGAGAAATGATAATGCTTATGAAGTATGGCAAAAATTTATTGAATAATCAATTAACAATTTATTGTTATTGTTATTGTTGTTGTTGTTGTTATTATTATTATTATTATTATTATTATTATTATTATTAATAATAATAATATTTTTACTATTGTTATTATTATTATTATTATTATTATTATATTATTATTATTATTATTATTATTATTATTATTATTATTATTATTATTATTATTATTATTATGTCCTTATTGGTATTTTTGTTATGTTATTTATTATTTCGAATCATAATGCTTACCATAATAATCGACTCATTTATAAAAATCCAGTAATTGATTGTACATTCGTACTTATAATATAATACTCATTATTATCGTTAGTTATACTATTAGATCATATTAAGAGTCGATACTCATTAATAATCAATCGCGTATTAGCTATAATGATTCCAATATTATTATATCGTAAAATATTTAAGCCTACTGATAAAATAGTTTGTTTATAGCCACACATATATTTATATATATATACAAAGTTAAGAGAAGATCATAACCACTATACAATATTAAACTATAGTATAACATGACAATTAACTTAAATAATCTTATAACTTATAAAGACGACAATGGAGTAACTGACTAAGCGTTAAGTTACTATATGGTTGTTAATAAGTTACTATCTAGTAACTAGTAAGTACTTGTTAAATAATTTACTTATGGTTGTTTCTTGTTAACAGTTAACTTATTGATTTTACATTTTAATAAGTCGTGGTTAGCTTTTATAGGGGAGAATGATTTGGGGGTATACTTTATTATTATTATTATTATATTATTATTTAATATTATTATTATTATTTATTATATTATTATTATATTATTATATATTATATATTATTATTATTATTATTATTATTATTATTATTATTATTATTATTATTATTATTACTGTGCAACATATGAGCACTCATTATAATCACTTAGAGCTTATATGAATTGTTGTAAACATATGAATGTATGATTGTCATTTGCTACAATACTATATGTTAGAACCCAAGGTGACACTCAAGAAGGGGGGTTGAATTGAGTGACGAAATTTGATCGATTTTCGCAAAACCTTTGTTATTGCACAGTGCCAGCCACTGTGCGAAATAATCGTAAATCTTTGATTTGAGTTTTTGCGCAAACTAAAACTTAAATTATGTGGAATTTGATGCACAAACACAGAATATAACGTGGTTCAATCTCACCTTTGAGATCTACGTCCACACGAAATAAAACTCTTTATTTCTTTGAATCTTAAGATACCAACCTCTTGATACAATAAGACTCCCTCACTACTAACCCTAGTAGTGCTAACCAACTCTTAACTCTAAGAATTGACACTCTCTATAATAGTGAAATTACAGAAAGAAAGAATCCTCAAACATGTGCTTCTTAGTCAAGCAATTAGAGGACAATTACACTCGTATATTCGTTACTTGAATCTGACTCAAACAGTGCTATACTCTGTGCGAAGGAAATAGTTTTCAGCTCTTAATATCTCCGATTTTTCTCTCTGAAAACGTGAGATCTAAAAGTGAATTATAAATCCCTTTTATAAGACTTGGTTTGGACGAAAATCCTTCAAAAATATCTTTATCTTTTAATCCTTAATTTAAGGGATAAAACTCTCTTTTTAGAAAAACAAACTTGCTGAATTCTTCTACTTCGGTTAAGATTCTATCCGGTCGAGTCTTTCCCACTCTTTGGCTTAAAAAACCTGGATTTAAGTTTCTGTCTGATGCATTAAAGAGTCAAGGTTGGTTGAACTTGCTGAATTCTACGGATGGTATATATATTGATGAGGTTACACAGTTTTATGAAAATTTGGTTGTTAATGAGAGTTTGGTTCTAACCTCTACTGTGAATGAAATTGGGATTACTTTATCTGTGGACGAATTGGCTCAATTACTAGGTGTTCCCAATAGTGGATTTTCGGATTATACACCCCAAGCGTGGCCGTTTGTTCCTGATGTGGACAATGCCACGATTAGTCGCACTATATCTGACCGCCCTCTTTCTCATGCACAAATCTTTTCTGCTTCTATGCTTCCTGCTAAATTCAAGTTGATTCGTAGCTTGATTACAAAGACCCTTCTTCCCCGTATAGAAAACCGTGGAGATTGTTTGATTATGGACCAAGTTTTAATCTGGTTGTTATCTCATGGACATCCCATAAACCTTCCTCACCTGATGATCTCACATATGGGTCATTTGTCCTCTTCTTCTCCCTATTATCCATATGGGATGTGGCTTACTAGAGTGTTTAAAGCATTTGATGTTTTGCTCCCTACTTCTAAGGGCGTTCCTTGTACTGACACTATGAGCGATGGGATGCTCAGTAGAATGGAGCTGTGTGTCATGGGTAAAGAGTTACTGAAAAAGATTTTGTGGGGTTTCAACCGAAAGAGGCTTGTGCGGGTTGTCTAAAGATGAATGAGGAGATGCGGGTTCTAAAACAACAACAGCAGCAGACATTGGCTCGTCTGAGAGCTATTGAGACTATTGCAGCACAGCGACACCGTCAACTTCTCTCTGCTGTCCTTCTCAAACCATCCCCACCCTGATCCTAGCTGTACTATGATATTGGCTAGTCTTGTTTTTTTGCTAAAACTTGTCTGTTTTCACAATTGGTTTTTGGTTTGTTGTGATACTTTATGATATATTTTGGATGATCATGAGGATTGTGAATTGGTGATGGTTGTAGCACCAGCATCACTAGCTAGCTTAGTAGAGCTATTGACTAATTTGGAATGTTCTAACTACGTGCATGGTTTTTTTGTCTTCTCGTACTTTTTGAGGATGCCAAAAGGGGGAAAAAGATCTATATAATATTATGCTTTGTAACAGTAAGATATTTTCATTGCTACTTTGAGAATCGAATATAAAAATGAGCATGTGGAAACAAGTGGGAATTGAAAGCTATTAATCTAATGTATGGATAGATTATAAAGGGAAAATGAATAACAATAACATATATGCATCATACTTTGAGGGGGAATAAAAGAAAATATCATATGCATACTTTGAGGGGGAACAAGTCATTATCTAACAATATTATATTCATAGTTTGTCATCATCAAAAAGGGGGAATTTGTTGTGCATGTACATGTTATGGTTTATGCACATATTATGTTTTGATGATGAAAATTAATATAATATATTTTAGTATGAAAGTATGTAACAGTTGAAACAGATGCATGAAGAAAGGAATGAATAAATGAAGACTTTGAAGAAAAGAAGAATCAAGATTGAAGTCAAGTTTATATGTTCCTTAGAATAGTTACTTTGTGTAAAAATGTAATAGGCTTGAATTAGGTGATATACTATGTGCTAAATATAGAAATATAAAATTAGTATAATTATTATTTTCTTAGAATTAAGAAAATAAATAATTGTATTAATATTATATGTCTATATAAAAAGGAAATTAGTTTATAAAATAAGATAAAAGATTTTCATAAAAAATGTTTTAGAAAAAGAATTTTATAAAAAACGTGGTTTTAGAAAAATATTTTTACAAACGTGTTTTATGAAAATAATTTTATGAAAACGAGTTTTAGAAAAGAATTTTAGTAAACAACGTAATTTGGTTTTCAAAAAGGATTTGGAAAATATTTTTTGATAAAAACAGAATTTAGTTTGAAAAGAAAATCTAATAAGAAAAAAACTTATCTTTTTGAGATTAAAGATAAAGATAGAAAAAGATTAAGTTTTTTCTTATTAGATTTTCTTTTCAACTAAAATTCTGTTTTTATCAAAAAATATTTTCCAAATCCTTTTTGAAAACCAAATTACGTTGTTTACTAAAATTCTTTTCTAAAACTCGGTTTCATAAAATTATTTTCATAAAACACGTTTGTAAAAATATTTTCTAAAACCACGTTTTTTAAAAATTCTTTTTCTAAAACATTTTTTATGAAAATCTTTTATCTTATTTTATAAACTAATTTCCTTTTTATATAGACATATAATATTAATACAATTATTTATTTTCTTAATTCTAAGAAAATAATAATTATACTAATTTTATATTTCTATATTTAGCACATAATATATCACCTAATTCAAGCCTATTACATTTTTACACAAAGTAACTATTCTAAGGAACATATAAACTTGACTTCAATCTTGATTCTTCTTTTCTTCAAAGTCTTCATTTATTAATTCCTTTCTTCATGCATCTGTTTCAACTGTTACATACTTTCATATATACTAAAATATATTATATTAATTTTCATCATCAAAACATAATATGTGCATAAACCATAACATGTACATGCACAACACTATAACATATCAAGAGTCATTATATTAATTTATAATCAATAGAGTATTAGATTGGTTTTACAATTATTTTAATACCAACTTTCTACTAAAATGATTAAACATATTGATAAAATAGTTTGTTTATACTTTATCATATATAGTCACAACATAATACATATACATCGCATTATGTTTGTTATTATTATTGCTATTATTAGCATTGTTGTTACTATTACTATTTATATTGTTATTGTTAGTATTCGTGTTCTTATTTGTATTACTATTGCTATTGTTACATTTTTACTATTACTGTTATTATTTTTATCATTATTATCATCGTTGTTTTGAGTTATTTTTTTAATTATTATTATCATTATTATTATTATTATCATTATTATTATTGTTATTATTATTATTATTATTATTATTATTATTATTATTATTATTATTATTATTATTATTATTATTATCATCATCATCATCATCATCATAGCTATTTACAAACTTATATACCGATCATAATGCTTATAATAATATATAATATTAGAACATATGAAGAGTCGTTTTACTCCTTTACTCATTAGAGTGATTTTACGCACTTGATTAGTCGAAATAAGAGTTGACTAAGAGAATACCCTAAACATCATGATAAATAATATAGTGCTTTTATTAGTTCAACCGATATGACAAAAGTCCAATTGAGTTCAAAATTTATGTAACAGGTAAGCCTTTGACCCGAAATATGAAGAGATAAAAAGGCTACATATGACATAACCAATATCAAATTCCACCTGAGTTGATGCTTTTTTTTTTAAGAAATCGAAAGTAACTAAATCCCAACTGAAAATAACTGTTTAACTGATAGTAATAGGTAAAAAGTCAACTATTTAAACCAAACTGTACGGGTCAAACCAAAAGACAACTGTAAACTGAACTTAACTGAAAATTGAATTAATTGTATAGATTGAAATCGAAACCGAAAAAGTTTAAACTGAATCAATTGAACTCGGAAAAATGAATTGCATTAACCGAACTGAAGTCAACTGAACTGTTTGGTTTGAACCAGTAGTAAACTCAATCATCTCCTATGTGGGCTTAGGTGTATGTCTGCAGAATATTATTATCCCTTTTATTAGAACCTACTAAGAAGTACGTTCTCCACTTGACACTTTGCGAACGTCATTAATGCCTAGTCGTTCGTCGACTAAGTGACTGTATACACAAAATTCGAGTCAAAGTATGTATAAGACAAGAAACAAAGTAACAAAGAAATTATATTTCAATAAATGTATTGAGTACAATCTCCGTAAACAGTTTATAATGAGAAGCATATGAATTTGGATGTAGAAGTTTTCCAGCAGTTTTAGGAATGAAAACTTCTGCACATTTCTTTATAAACACATGAATTAATATGGATCAACCATTTCTTAATAGTTTCCATACCGATTGTGCTGAAACTGCTGATAACTTCTTTACAATTGACCAACATGAATCAAAATAAATTATTGTTAATCATCTATCTGTTCAACATCATATTTTGTTCATTTTCCTTGACACATGTAAAACCAGATTGTATTAGCAAGGGAAGTTAGGGCCTGTTCTCCCCAGCTTATTTTCAATTCAGTTCAGTTCAGTTCAGTTCAGTTCAATTCAGTTCAGTTCAGTTCAGTTCAGTTCAGTTCAGTTCAGTTCAGTTCAGCTCTTGACAATACTTTTACTCTCACATATCACTATTCATTTCAGTTCAGTTCAATTCACTTTAGTTCAGTTCAGTTCATTTCAATTCAGTTCAGATCAGTTCAGTTTAGATCAGATCAGTTCAGTTTAGTTCAGTTCAGCTGTTTTATGCTGAAGAGAACATGCGCTTAATCAATATAATAGCTTCAGTAGTAGAGTTACATATACAGACTATAATTCTTACTTCTCTACAAACTCATACATGCACCACTGCATAATAATCTTTAAACACATGTCCTCCCCTACATTATGCTACTAACATTGTTATCATACTTTTTTACGCTCAAACTATAGTGTTGGGCGAAACCCACTGGTTAAAAATTCGCATTTTTGAACGAATTTATTCAGATTTGCTTACATATATTGGATGTAATACTTGCGCCAAACGTGTTTCTTTCAAGCAATGTGCCATATAGCTGTTCAAATTGTTTTAAAAAAAGTTTATCCGTAGCCAGGTATACAGTCGATACATAACTACTCATCATTATTTGGAAAAGAAGAAATAAAAATGACAATTTTCCTTTACTCCTAGGATCCATTTCCAAATCAAAGCGTCCCATGACACTCGTTTAATGGGTCTTACTGCCTTCACCAAAGAATATAAAGCTCTTTTCAAAATGTCAACCGAACACATTCATAATCTACTTATCGATGTAAATATCTTGTATTTTTGCATATTATCTCACTTCAATCTCAAATATAAACTAGATTCTAAACTTGTTCATTTACATTTATATTTACTTGGTAGCTAGCCTTCACCACCATCTTCAATGATTTGATGGCGACAAACTTTTTATATCCAAATCACGGCAACTACATTTGTTTCCAGAATAGAGTTCTGTAGTAGAATCTTATATCATGTTTGGGATCAGGACAAAGCTCCATCTCAAAAACATTTCAAAGGCATGTGAAATAACCATAAGTTAGCAAAAAGTTTCAGTCTAGAGGGCTCTCTTAAAATACTAGATTAAGCTTCAAATTGCACGTCAAAGTGCTACTAGAATGTATATTGTCTACCCCATAGTATAGTATGAATAAATTGTTTATGAACACCTTTGTCACCCCAAACAGCAAGTGCAAGCACCAACTGTTTTGGAACGGTTATTTCACAATCATCTTGCTAATTAAATTCAACGTAATTCGAATATTGCAAATACGCTATTTTGGATACAAACAACTAGTACGGTAAAAAAAACGCCAACAATTTTGGGTAAAACTAAAAGAAAATCACAAGAAGTACAACATTTCTAAACATGATCAGTACTTTCCCTCATGCCTCAACAACAAAAAAGACTTTGTCAAAAAAACAAAAACAAAAAAAGAATGATGTTAAGAATTGAAATTACAATAATCTAAAAATAAATTTATTAAAAAAGAAACCGACCCAACATCATAGGAATACAGTGGCTCCATAGCAGGGTTGAAATTAATGGCTGTGAGGAGTACAGTGGTACGAGTACAGATCTTCTGAATATGACGAACCATTTTTGTTTCAAGAGTTTGTTTGTACTTTGTAGCGTAGGACTTGATGATATCATGTATAGACTTTGATGAGGTTAATAACTTATTTTGTTTGGTGAAATGATAAACAATTCTTTTGTTGACTTATTTGTTGTTTTTCCCCACTCTATTCACTTTTTTTAATTCACTTTATTTCTTGAACCTTTTAAAAGTAGCAATATACAACACTGTTCCTTTCTACAGTGTTTTGGGTGACAAACAGCTGAAATCTCCTGTTCATAAGCGAGTCACGTGCGCCTCGCGTGATAAAACTTACTTCAACCCTCCACGCGTCCTACACGTGCCACACACCACCTCACCAGATGTGCCCAAATCAATTTGGCGCCTTTAGGTTTCGTCTTCTCTCTTTCCTCATCCTCCCATCTGCTCATCTCCATGAATCTCCATGAATTCAAATGGGGTTCCTTTTATGCTTGGTCAAGGATTCTTCTTCTGATCTGAATCAAATTTTAACTTTCATCTCCATCAATTTCAATGGGTTTTCTTTTCTTTTCTTTTCTTTATATATCAAACTTCAACCTTCTACTCCTCATCTCCATGAATTTAAATGGGGTCCCTTTAATGCTTTGTCGAGGGTTCTTCTGCATCAAATTTCTACTTACAATTGGTTTGGGTCAATTGCGTGTAGTGGCCGAGGGAAATTGATTGTTGGGTGTTTTGTGGGCAAGGGAGGTGGAATTCCCGGTTTGTTTACAAAGGTAAATTTCTTCTTCTGCTTCGCATCTCTATCAATTTCAATGGTTTCCTTTGATGCTGGGTTATGGATTCTGGAAGTGGCTCAATTCAGGGACTGCTGGGTTAGCTGCGTGTAGTGGGCAAGAAAAATGGATGCTTGGCTGTTTGTTGGCAAGGGAAATGGAGCTCCTACTTTGGTTACAGAGGTAATTTGTGCACTTTAAAGTTGATTTATTGATACTTGTGGAATTGACTTCGTTTCCCATGTCTAAGCTTCCCCACTTTACCACTTTTGTTTTTTTCTACAATCTGCAAATCTGCAAATAATCATCATTATCTGCAAATAATCATCATTATAATTATATTACATGAAGATGAATCATGGTGCTTTTTGGTTTAATAAAATAGTTATGAATTAAACCATTGTTAATCAAATACTAAATCATTAGTCATTAGGTATACAATAATTATTAATTAAGCCATTCAATAGCATTATCATAAACAGCATCATATCATTATATAGAGAACAGTTAATTAACTTTACATGAAAGCATTAATTTAGCGTTAAAGCATTAATTTCGTCCTTTAGTTTGGAAAAAATTAAAAGAGGGATCTGTTCAGCAGGGGTAAACTTACCCAATATTTAATAGATTTCCCCCAAAAAAGTACAGTTACTTTCCTGCTTCTCTAACCAAGTTCTAACCAGGGAAAAAGCAAATAGTTCCCGGTTTTAAGGCTAAAAGTGAACTAAAACCAAGGAATGCAGTACACTAGCTAGGACTTCATATTTTATTCAAACAATGGTGCCATTGCCCTAATGTAGTACTCCCTCTGTTTTTTTTATCTTTCTCACTTTCCATTTACACATCTTCCAATGCACATTTTTGAATTTAATATCTTTCATCATATATTAGTAAAAATTATAACGATTGAATATTAATAATGTACTAATTGAGACGAATCAAACAAGATCCCACATGACTATATTTTTTCTTATAAATTGAAAAAAATTGAGAAGATTCTCTCTAAGTATGAATAGTGTCAAGATTCTAAGTGAGAACAATAAAAAAAACAGAGGGAGTACTTCCCATTCTAGGTTTCTTTCATCTATAGTATAAATACCCCCTGCTGAAAGGAAATGCCTCTTTATCTCTGTGCTCTTCCATAAAAATAAAAGCTTGCAATTTCAGAGTGGTAGGTCATTGCTCCATATCTTCTTTGTGTTAGCAAATGGTTACTGGTTTGGCAATTAAGTTGTCTTTAATTAATCATACAAACAATTGGTACTTGACACACATTTACTCTATCAAAGAATTCCACAGATGACTAAAAACTGTCACACTTTATTAGTTACTTAACAATCTTGCAAGAACAAACACCGGACAAATATTTGCACATTGGATCTAACTTGACAATTCGTGTCCCTGATAAACTTTATTTTAAAAGATGCGATGCAGTTAGGATGTTGTGTTCATTGTGTTATGGTTACTTTAAACATGAAATCCTGTTATATTATATATTAAGCTTTACTTTGGCTGTTCTTTTGGTGTTCAATGATCATATAGGCATCTAGGCAAGCATCATATACCATTTTGGTTAATCAAACTCAGGTAGAAAACCATATAGGGTAGTAGTAAAAACAAAATCACACACTCTTTTGGTGTTTAAATCAATCAAACTCAGGTAGAAAAACATATAGGGTAGTGGTGAAAAACAAAATCACAGGCTCTTTTGGTGTTTAAATCAATCAAACTCAGGTAGAAAAACATATAGGGTAGTAGTGGAAAACAAAATCACATGCTCTTTTGGTGTTGAATAATCATATGAACAAACAATTCTTAAACAAGTTTAGGAGGGGGGGGTTCCCATGGCCTGTTTCTAGCAGCTGGATGATCTGTTGTTCATATGTTTTGTCAGTTCATCAAATCCAATTTAAGTGTTCCATGTTCTTGGTTGTTAGTTTGAAACGACAATAAAATTGTACGCTTGATAGATGTGACGAGCTCATGTTCATGTAACACAAATATTAGGATCTTAATTTACGTTTTTGCTGCTTCTCATTTTGTAGAACCAACTGTGAATTAGATTTGTTGCACAATTGCTAAGCTTATTGTTTTTGCCTTTCCCTGTAGGATTCCAGTTGCTTCTCATTCATCTGTTGTTGCCAGCTTGTAAACCAGCCTCTGGTAATCCTTTTTCCTCACAGTCCTTGGTAGTTCTTTCCCCTAGAAAATCATGTTATGGGCTTCTTAGCATGCAATGCAGTTAGGATGTTGTGTTCATTGTGTTATGGTTACTTTAAACATGAAATCCTGTTATATTATATATTAAGCTTTACTTTGGCTGTTTTTTGGGTGTTCAATGATCATATAGACATCTAGGCAAGCATCATATACCATTTTGGTTAATCAAACTCAGGTAGAAAACCATATAGGGTAGTAGTGAAAAACAAAATCACAGGCTCTTTTGGTGTTTGAATCAATCGAACTCAGGTAGAAAAACATATAGGGTTGTAGTGAAAAACAAAATCACAGGCTCTTTTGGTGTTTAAATCAATCAAACTCAGGTAGAAAAACATATAGGGTAGTAGTGGAAAACAAAATCACATGCTCTTTTGGTGTTGAATAATCATATGAACAAGCAATTCTGAAACAAGTTTAGGAGGGGGAGGGGGGTCCCATGGCCTGTTTCTGGCAGCTGGATGATCTGTTGTTCATATATTTTTTCAGTTCATCAAATCCAATTTAAGTGTTCCATGTTCTTGGTTGTTAGTTTGAAACGAGAAAAAAATTGTACGCTTGATAGATGTGACGAGCTCATGTTCATGTAACACAAATATTAGGATCTTAATTTACGTTTTTGCTGCTTCTAATTTTGTAGAACCAACTGTGAATTAGATTTGTTGCACAATTGCTAAGCTGATTGTTTTTGCCTTTCCCTGTAGGATTCCAGTTGCTTCTCATTTATCTGTTGTTGCCAGCTTGTAAACCAGCCTCCGGTAATCCTTTTTCCTCACAGTCCCTGGTAGTTCTTTCCCCTAAAAAATCATGTTATGTGCTTCTTAGCAACCTATGAGTATATATATGTTTAGTTCTGTTGCACCTGTTGTTTTTACGAAGTATATAGTTGCTTAGTGCTGTTTAAGTTTTTTTTCCCTTGCCAGTTTGTAAGCCAGCCCCTGGTAATCCTTTTCCCTGAAAGTCCCTGGTTGTTCTTTTCCCTACGAAATCATGTTATGAGCTTCTTAACAACCTATGAGTATATATTTGCTAAGTTCTGTTCATCCTGTTGTTTTTACCAAAGTATATAGTTGCTCAGTTCTGTTGAATCTGTTCTTTTTTCAAAAATATAGTGTTGCTGTGTTTGTGGCCTATTTGCTGTTTTGTTCCCATTAGCCTACGCTTTATTGTTGTCTCTTCTTAAGCATTTAACTGTCCTGCCTTCATATTTCTTATTTAAGTTGTATGCCTTTCAAAGGGTTTGGAAAATAACCGGTTTACCGCCTTCCCAAATGTCTGCTACCTTGCTTTAGAGGTCATGGTAGATGGCCGTGCTTTTCAATAACATAGTATCTCTAGGTGTGTGTTATGTCGCTGGAAAATGCTTTTCTCAAACGAACTTGCTTCAGGAAAATTAGGAAAACCCCACATAAACATGTGATTGTGAATAAACATTGGGCCAGTTTCTGTGAGGCATTGTCCTTTGCCTTTTCTGTTTAGTTTCCGTCAACATCATCCATCGTAAATTGAATTGGTTTGTCTTCACAGGTTGTAGCTATGTCACTAAACCCATTGCGCATCCCGTTCCAACCTCTACTAAGGCAAATTACCGAGTGCCTAAGCTTCCAAGTTCCTACCTATGGTATTGTCGACCTAGCTAAGAACAACGCTTCGTAGCTGTTAGGACAGAGTGTGGGCCAATGGCTTATATGTATGTCGGTGGAGGCTGGCAACCTAGATGATCGTGCGACAAAGCTGCTGAGCAAGCTGTCCGTGACCTCATTAGCAAATACAATGTCCATGTTGAGGATTTCACGGCTGGCAAAAAACGCATGCTTGATAGGTGTGCCTACCTCTATAGCCTTAAAAGGATTGAACTTGAAGCTATTGAAAGGGGCACGCCATCAGGAATGCCATCTGAAGCTGAGTTCCTAGATGCTTGTCCTACTGTTAGCCACATTACACTTGACTACATGAGTTTCTTACCTATGGTAGTCAAGCACACTCAAGCTTTGTTGACTCCAGTGGAAAACATATGCTTCGGTGGTTTCAGGCACACTTCGTGGGTGACAATTACGTGCCCACACAGTGCACATGGGGTTGCATGCATCTTTGGGAACGCCTGTGCCACTTTAGATGAGGCCAAGCAGAGTCTTGCAAAGAAGGCAATTACTTTCCTAATGCATCAATACAACTTCTCTATCATTGATGCAATTACAAAGCCTCCAACTATGCATCTATTCTCTGTGCCTTGAAAGAGAGAGCTATCTAACCGTTAAAGAACGGGTGCTCAACATCCAAAACCAATGCACCCTAGCCCGTTGTTGTTGAGCAAGATTGCCTAACTCCGCGTGGCATCCAGTTTCAGATACCTACAATGGTATCGCCTCCCCTTCCTCCAAAGAAACGCAGAGCCAGGCCATCCTTTGGAAACGTACCGAGTTCTGGGCAAGGCCCTGCAGTTCCTCTGCTTGCTGTTCCCTCGGAGCTTGAAACTGTTCTAAAACGTCCCAAGAAAGGCGGACTCTAGGCATACCATCTATCTGTGTTGTTAGGAACCATTTGCAATAGTTGCCTGTCCTTGCCCTTTTGTACTACGCATTGTTTATGCCTTTCTCTAAACTGAAGTTGTTGCTTTGATAGAATTCTAAAACTGTACTGGCTACCCTTTTACATTTGTCTTTTGTAGTCAAAGCAACCTTTTGTAATGGCTTTGTTTCCTGTAATAGCTTAGATGGGTTGTAACAAATTCTGTGCATTTCAATGCAATTAATGAAATCTTTGCTATATAATAGTTGCTTCTAATTGCTCTTCTTCTCTGCACTTTTGGTATCCTGCAACTGACCCAGTTCTTTTGTATGCTTATCCTCAACCAAACTGGTTACTATTCAAGCTCAATACCTGTTGCGTACCAAAGCTTTTTCCAATGACCGTTTAAGAGAAACACTGGCCTGCTTACATCACTCACTATTTAAATGCACGTGGCGACTTGGAATCGATTACATTTTACAGAGCTTTTTCTGTATTTGTGGAAACTACATTAGTATGTTGTTTTCAAAACTCCTAATGCCAGTGTGCCACATCCGTTCTAACAAACCGTTGTAGGCACACTTAACTGTTGGAAACTAATATGCAAATAAACACACGCGTAGCAGGGACAAAAAACCTAAAAATGCAAGGGTCCTGTACTCGAATTATAGTCTGTCTCAACAACACCTGTGCGTCATAGCTGTGTGCATGGTAGCAGCCATATTACATTTACCTTGTCGACCTCTGTACCAAGCGTGCTAATCTGTGAAGTGCTGTTTCACTATTGTTTCAGTTAATATTCTGCAATGACCCTGTTGTTCTCCGGTCTGAAAAACTGCAGGAATCACCATTTCCTTTCCAAGAGCCATGGAAGCTCCCACCACGCCCTAAATTGGATCCAAGCGCCGCCCAAGATCACTTCTATGGGTACTTTCAAAAAAACTTTTTCAATAACTACTGCTTCAAATGGTTCAATATATGTGGTGCTTGTAACTGCAGCATACAATGGTCTAGATAACTGAAGTTAGCATGTATTGTTGTATTGTTCATAGAATTCCTTTTAAAAAAACAGACACAGCTCAGGTTAGAGTTCCCGGTCTCTTCAATTGTTAGGTTAAAGTTGAGATTTTACCTTAGCCTGCTTGCCTCTAAGTACACTGCAAACAGTTAGATTCCTACCCAAAACACATAAACCCCATGCGCTACTTTCCTTTTTCCAAGGTAGGTTATCGTTCTCTGTCGTTGAGTTTAGATACTTAACAGCTTTGTTTGCCCAGGTAATGCAAAGGCACCTGCAACTCGTGTTAGTAAACGCATGCGAGGCTTGCAAGAACATGCAGTTGGAACCAGTGGTGAAGGTATTTTGAGCCTGGCGCTTGACTCTAGACAATATACCATGACTCGTATGTTACCCAGCACAGCTGATGCTGGAGCACTACCAAAACAAACTCGAGTCAAGCGTAAAAAAAAAAAAAAAAAAGTAAATAACGCTTCTGCGCAGCTTGCTTTTGTTGTTTCTAATTCTATATAGTGTGTTGTGCATATGGTTGACTTATTGTTCTTTACGGCTCAACCAGTTGGGGCTGCTATGAATGTTGGGCAGCAGATGCCAACAGCAGCACTGGTCCTTCCCCCTGCAGAACGTTGTGTCAAATGTTCTGCAGTTAGGTTCTTCTACGAACCGCCTGGGTTCTGTTGTTCTGACGGTGACGTTGAAATTGCATCCAATTCGTTCCCATCAGAGCTCATTAGGCTGTTTACTTCACAGGACGATGATGCTGTGCACTTCAGAACATATTCGCGCCTGTACAAAACCTGTTTACATTTAGCTCTCTCGGTGGCAATTTTGATTCATGCACTCAAAAAGGCATTTATGTATTCAAATTACATGGCCAAATCTACCATTTCATACCTAATCTATTGCCAAATGACCATAAGCCTCAATTCTTCAACTGTACTTCTATGATGCGCAACACGAATCACAAAACGTTTGAAGCTTTTCCCTGAATTGAGGCCTGACGTAATAGGTATCTTGATGGATATCATGCAGTACAATCCATATGCAAAATTTTTCAGATCCCTGCGCGAGCTAGACGTTGTAGAGCACACGGAAATACACCTAAATAAGGATCCCGTCCTTGACCAGCGTGTTTACAATGCCCCAACTGCTGAAGAGGTCGCTGTCATATGGGCTGAAGATTCAGCAACCAGTGCAACTGGTGGACCGCACATTATTGTCCACGGCAAGGCAGAACGTGAACACAGGATCATGCACTACTACGGGTGCTATGATCCATTACAATACCCCCTGCTTCGCCCTTATGGTGATTGTGGGTGGCACCACGGGCTAAAAAAAAAGAAAAGTGGTCGCCGTAGGCAAAATACTCCTGCTGAGCTGAGTATCGCTTCTGCATTGGCCAACGATGTTTATGACCTCTTATCCGCTGAAGCTGCTGGTTAGTTTAGTTTCTCCAATACTAGCTTATACTGCCTTGTGTCCACAAAATTGCTTTTTTGTTACAACTTGTACCCTCCCTGTGTAGTTGCAACGCAGGTTAAAACAAGCCGGACCCAGATTTCTTGTAGAGCATACTACGCATACGTCTTACAGATGCGGCCTGGGAACTACATTTTACGAGCGTGTCGCTTGTTCCAACAGTTCATCGTTGATATGTATGTTAAGCTTGAAAACACGCGTTTGGATTTCTTCAGGAACAACCAATCAACAATTAGGGCATAATTGTATCAAGGCATCTTAGACTGCTTTGATGGTGGTGAGAATAGCGGTGCAAATGTCGGGCATAGGGTCATCCTGCCGCCCATTTTCTTGGCGGTCCCCGTGACATGAAACGACGCTACTTAAATGCCATAGCTCTTGTGCAACGCTATGGCAAACCTGACCTATTTGTTACAATGACATGCAATCCAAATTGGCCTGAAATTAAAGAGCACCTTGCCCCGGGTGAGCAAGCTCAGCACCGGCCAGATTTAGTTGCTCGCGTTTTCCGCGCAAAACTAATCGCATTGAAAAAACTGATAGTTGAGGACAGTGTGTTAGGGGAAATTGCAGCATATACATATGTTGTTGAATTTCAAAAGCGGGGTTTGCCGCATGCACATCTATTGTTGATTATGAAGCCATCTTACAAAGTTAAAGAACCTAATGTATTTGACAAGTTTATAAGTGCTGAAATTCCTGATGAGAGCAACCCTCACTTGCGCAAAATAATTTTAAGCCACATGATGCATGGCCCATGTGGCGCAGCGAACCCTGAATGCCCTTGCATGAAACACAAAAGTAGCCCAGGAGTATGCAAGTATGGGTATCCAAAGACATTCCAAGAAGAAACAAGTACGCATGAGAATGGCTTTCCGCTTTATAGGCGGAGAAACGATGGTCAGAATCCCATTATTCGCAAGTTTGCAATGGATAATAGATGGGTTATTCCATACAACCCTTACCTCTCTGCTCTTTTTGATTGTCACTTGAATGTTGAAGTTTGCTTAACCATCCAAGCAGTGAAGTACATATACAAGTATGTTTACAAAGGGCATGACAAAATATCTTTTGCTGTTTCGGCTCAGCAAGACCCCAAACCAGTTGATGAAATCCAACAGTTTCAAACTGGGCGATGGGTTTCACCGTGTGAGGCTGCTTGGAGGATTTTTTCGTTCGACCTCTTTGAAATGTATCCTCCTGTACTCCCTTTACAGATTCATTTGCCTAATGCACAAACAGTCCAGTTCAAACCGCAAGAACAACTTGCTGGCATTGTAGCAAACGATACACGAACGCGCACGTCTCTCACTGAGTTTTTCAAGATGAATGCAACTCACGATGATGCATCACATTTTGTACTCAGAGTTCCCAGAACATTATGTGTGGACTGCATCTGCAAAGACATGGACTAAAAGAGTTCAAAAAAAAAATTGTTGTTGGCCACCTAACATTTGTTGTGCCTGCGGAGGGTGAGCGGTATTTCCTCCGCCTCCTTCTAACCCATGTACGTGGGCCTAAGTCATTTGACGACCTACGAACCGTGAACGGTTACCTATGTGCATCATTCCAAGAAACAGCATTGAAATTAGGCCTACTTGAAGAAGATGATTCTGTTGTACAGTGCATGCAAGAGGCCACTGGCATTGAAATGCCTGGTGCGCTGCGCCGTTTATTTACAACGATCTTGATATTCTGCAAACCTAGAAACCCTCTAGCCTTGTGGCACCAGTTCTACACACACCTATCTGAAGACTTTGGGCGAAAATTTCCACGCGAACCCTCTAAGGTTGCACAACTAACTATAAAATCAGTTGAACGACTCCTTGAAGAAATGGGAAAAACTTTGGAGAATTCGACCTACATGGTTTGAAGGGCCCTGAAAGCGATGAGATTAGAAGAACTAAAGATATTATTGATGCACTTGATGCACCAATACCAGCTGAGTATAAAGAAGCACGGAAAAATTTGAATTGTAAGCAAAAAGAGGCATTTGATTCTATTATGGACCACATTCGAACAGGCAAATGTGCTGCTTTTTTTTGTAGATGGACCGGGAGGAACGGGGAAGACATACCTATACCAAGCACTATATGCAGAAGTACGACTAATGAACAAATGTTCTCCCAGTGGCAACATCAGGAATTGCTGCAGCAAACATAGTCACTGGTCGTACTGCACATTCTCGGTTTAAAATACCTCTTGATCATACCGTTTCGAAAGCCTGCAATGTGTCCAAACAAAGCGGCCTCGCAGCACTGTTTTTTTTTTTTTTGGTAAGTGAGTAATATATTGCAACCAAAACAAACCATATTACAACCTCAGCTTTCAGATAAGTGAAAGCATAACCCAACAGCTAAGACAAGCCTTAGCAAAGGACTTTACAAATCCTCAATCCACCTTCTATCAACTGAATTACATTTCTGTGGTATCCAACTTTGTAATCTATGTTTAACTATAAACTGTACATTTTTGAAGCTTTTATCTACACTATCAATCATAGCCTCCCAATAAGCTTGGTTCCTGATTCTCCAGACCTGATAACCAACAGCAGCAATTACAGTAAGCATCACCTGCCTTCTTGTTCTTGATCCTCTGTAAGATCTTAGAATCCACATGATCCACTGAGGTAATGTCCTGAGTTTGTACTGGAAGCCTAACCATAACATGACCTTAGTCATTAATCTCTGACTATATACACAGCTGAACATCAAGTGTTCATGGGTTTCCTTGTACAGACCACATATGCAACATTCATCTTCCTCCTCGCAGCACTGTTGAAAGAAGCATGTTTGATAATTTGGGATGAGTCTTCAATGGCACGAAAGGAAAACATAGAATCACTTGATCTATTGCTACGAGACTTGTGTGATCCCAACGTCCCATTTGGAGGCAAAGTAATTGTTTTTGGTGGTGATTTCCGGCAGGTGTTGCCTATTGTACCGCATACACTCAAGCTGAAGCTGTTGAAGCAAGCCTTGTATCATCTGCCCTATGGCCCACATTGACGCGCTTCAGCCTAACTGAAAATATGCGTGCTAGAGAAGACCAACCATTCTCTGAATTCTTGCTTGCACTTGGCAATGGATCTTTACAGACTGCTGAAGTCGCGGCTGTTAAATTACCTTCACAGATTGTTCTCCCATTTGATGCAAGCCCCGATTGTCTAGGTAAACTTGTGGAAAGCGTCTTCCCAGAAATCAATGCAGGGAATTTTTGCGACAATATTTTCACAGATCGCGCAATTCTGACCCCTATGAATGAAGATGTTGATGCGATTAACAATGATCTCATAAACAAATTCCCTGGAGAAGCAGTTATCTACAAGAGTTTTGATATGCTTCTCGATGACGCTTGTAACATATATCCATCTGAATTTTTAAATACCCTTTGCCCAGGCGGTATGAGCCCCCATGAATTAGTGTTAAAAGCAGACAGCCCAGTTATTCTGCTACGTAACCTTGCTCCTGCTTCTGGTATGTGCAATGGTACGCGCTTGATATGTAAACGCTTCTTCCCCAACATTATTGAATGTGTCATTATAACCGGTCACCACAGGGGAGAGTATGTGTTTTTGCCCCGCATAAATCTCAGACCATCTGTCTCAGCCAATTACCCTTTCCAATTCCAACGAAAACAATTTCCTATCAAACTCAGCTTTGCAATGACTATTAACAAGTCACAGGGTCAAACCCTCAACCAAGTGGGCTTATATCTGCACCGGCCTTGTTTCTCACACGGTCAGCTTTACGTTGGCTTGTCACACGCACGAAAATCAAGTAAAGTTAAGGTCCTGTCAAATTCATCTCCACAAGATCAAACCGCTGCTGTTAAGAATGTAGTTTCTTTTAAAGTGTTAGAAAAGGCTGGCATTATATAGTTACAACCGCTTCATGGTGCGCCACACTTTGCTGCATTTCCATCACTGAAACTTTGTATGTTTGCTTACAAATCTGTTACTAATAACTCGTGCTTTATATTGCAGGGTGTTTTGGGTTTGCGATATACTGGAAGAAACAACGTTTGAACTATATATCTTGAACTTTTGCCTCCATTGGTAAGTCCGCTTATTTCACTAACATTTTACAAAGAAGCTACTACACTTATAGCGCACATACCATCTGTTCAATAGTTGAATTAGCCAGGGAATTGTTGTAGGACTTACCAGTGCTTCTTAAATGACTACTTCTTTGTTTGACCTACTCTGAATAGGTGCTCTAATTATCAAGGCCTGCATTCCCAGTAAACAAACATAAATACCTTTTTGTTACGTGCAACAGTTGCCATCTTGTCCGTGAAGTTCGCATACATCCTTAAGGGCATTTTGTAGAACATTTATTTAAACATTTAACCCATGCTCGTGAACCTATTGTGCTGCATTGCGTTTTGCATCGTAGTTCCTGCTAATGTGCTGCTCCACTTTACTTTTGCCCGGAAAAAAAAAAACACCTCAGGTAACTACCTAAACAGTTTGGTAATTGCTTAACTTGAAGTGACTCCTAAAACTACGAATATATGAGGGTTTGACCCTGTGACTTGTTAATAGTGTTTTCATTTTCGAGTGCATGATTGATCCTTACGTTTCTAATCAATTACACTGTAGTCTGTCCTATAATCAATTACTTTGTTTAAGCTTGTACTTTGTTTTCCCTCTTCTTTTCATGTTATTTGTAATAATGTCGAAGTAGGTTTCCTTAGCAAGACTTATATATAATTCTTGATGGCATGATACTTTGTTTTAGGTCTATTTATATGATATGAACCTAACCTAAAATTATTGAGAGAAAGTCGAAGGCAACAACCCGAACTTGACACGATTTGATCCAATTATCATTGCTTATTATTATCTTGTGTTTTAAATAACTTGTACTTCATCCGATTCGTTTTAAATGCAACAAATGAATATTTTATATCTCACAAATAATACCCATTTGTTGCATTTAAAACGAAACAGAGAAAGTAGTATATGGTTAAGCAGGACCCGAAATTGTTTGAAACAAGTCCAAATCTGTCCCATTGACCTGATTGTTATGTCTAGATACATCATCTATGATTCTATGGTCTCCAAGATTATTGTGTGACCCTTGAATAAGTTCTATCCAACAAGATTTCTTGTTGGGCTGTAAATTGTCTCATGAGTCATGAGTATGAATTGCACTCTCAAAAACAAATCTGCACATATATAATTACATAGTCCACAGTAGGAAAGTTGCTTTCCTGCAATTGATTTTAGCAGGTTTTGGAAAATCAATAAGACTTCAAGCATATCGTCATCAACATTTATCCTGATTCATATATTTTTTTGACAGTGTATCCTGATTCATATTGTGTTGCTGTTGTTTAATTGAGAACAATGTATAGTTCACTGGTAAAGTTGGTCTTCAATGCCTTAACTTGGAGTGTAGATGATCTTGTTGGCTTGTTGCTATATCATATATATGTAATGTATGTATGCCAAGCCTTGTGAATGCGGCATAGCCCATAAGTTAAATTCATACGTTTTATTCTTGGAAACGGTAGACACACGTGCGATCGACGTATTCTCTCTTTATTTTTTTTTAAGTAGGTAGTGAGTTACTCTCACACAAGGCCCCTACTTTCAATATCTTCAAGTAAATATTGGAATTGGTTGCTAGACCATGAATTAGTTTAAACCCTCGTACCAGAAAAATATGTACTCTTTCATATCATTTTAAAGATTAATTAATGCACAGAGTTTTAGTAAATTGTGATCAATTAAAAATAATTGATGTTATTGAGTTAAGACTCTGGTACGATATGAATTGGATGACAAAGTATTTCACTACTATTTTAATGGAAAAGTAGATGTGAAATGAGATATTGATTCCAAAAATAGAACTAAAATACCTCTGCTCTAAGGCTGCACTAAGAAAGAATGCTTTCCTCCTACAAACCATCTCCACCTCAAGGATTCAGGTATAAGTGTATAACTATAATTTTGCCTTTGTACCAGGTAACTCTATATTGACTTCTGAATAGCTTTTATGCCTGTTCCCTACCCCTATTCTTCAGCTCTAACGGTTGCTCAACTTCTATTGTGTGTATGTTGAAGGACAGTTTCTTAATGTTAGTCTAATAGATTCCGCTAGAGTGTTGTCTGGCTAGAACAGCAAGCTCATCCTTTGAACAGCAAGCTCATCCTAAGCGAATCAAACCACCAGGGCAGGCCATGCTAGAGTGTTGTCTGGCTAGAACAGCAAGCTCATCCTTTGAAAAAAAAGCAAAAAACAGATATATTTAATTGACAGTGTGTTCCCTGTTAAATTGGCCTACCTATCAAACTTCTAACACTCTTTAATTGTTCTTAACTCAAAAAAACTGTCTAAAAGCATTATTATTGAGACTGCCATAAAGAAAATAGTTTCCATGGTGAAAAGAGTACTACATTTTCCCTTCATTTTTATAGATAAATATGTATAGAATGTAGTGCCACGGCCAACTAATAAACTACTATTTTGTACTGAACATGTGGATTGGTTGCCTTTTCTAACACACTAAGTAGTGTAAAAGTACACATACTTTCTGGAAAAAGGTAAGCATAACAGTGGAAAAGTACACCTCTTGTACTATTGGTACTGATGAGATCATATCTTCTGTACTCAAATACATGTCTCAAAGATCTCCACAATGCTACTTTATCTACAAAAGGACAGAAAGAAGTCGACAATAAACTGTTCACACCCTACTAGGTGTCCTCCTTTTCCCTCTTTTTACTCACCTCTACCTTATAAGTATATCATACTTAAATCCCTGAGTACCAGATTTAGTAGTTTACAACGGTCTCCCCTCCAGGAAATTAAAGCTCACAAAGTAATTCAAGGTGAGTTTGCTTTTCAATGGCTTTTTCCTTGCTCCGATAATTATTTTTTACTTCAATAACTCCTCTTCTGCTCCTTTCCACTGCTTTTTGTACTATTTTGTTTGGCACATTTACATTTTTACACTCATGTCTTCCAATTATTAGCATTTATGGTTTACCTGCTCTGAATTTTTCCTCTGTTAAGCTGTTATTCAATGTAATTGCTGCATAGTCCACTCCACTGATTTGCTTTCCCTTCTTTTTCCACACTACATTGCAACAACTAACTAATTCCTTACAACCTAGAGAAATGTATGCTTCCCTTGTCAGTGCTGTGCACTCTTGCTAGGGGGAAAAAAACGTTTAGCATGTCTGCTTAGCATATCATGTTCCTGAGTTTTTGGGATGAGGAAACAACACTTAAAAGAGAAAACAAAAAACTATCTCCTTTAGAGAAGTTTGTTATCAGAATTATTAAATTTCAAAACTATTTTCCTAATACAAATTCTGCCATGCCAAACCTACTCTAAAAACATATAATTGGACACAAAAATGTCCAACCTATTGCTTAAAAGCCTACAAGTTCTACTGCCAACATGATCCACTATCCTTCCAAACTTTTTTTTGAAATTACTAACTGACAAGGGGGAAACAAAATCTATCTAATTTGAGCAACCTTGTTATCTTAATTATTATAATGTGTAGCCATTTCTCTTATTCATTTTTGTGCATGGCAAGGTGCCCCACAGGTAAGATTGAAAGTTGTGTTCCTAAATTGTTTGCAAGTTTCCACGTTTTACTAACAAACAAAACTACAAGTCTTGCACTTTACAAAAAAAAAAAAAAACTCCCTGTTTAACTGTATTACTAACACACTTTGCCTTGGACCTTTGTAACTCTTTCTTTTTTACCATACTTTCCAGCTAACTCCTATATTTGTCCTTTTCACACTTGTGCATACTCCTTTGTTTGCAGCATGAAACCTGAAAAAACTTATCTCGACAAACTGACTCCCACAACAAAGGCCTATAAGGTCAAGGTGAAGCTCAAGGAAAAATCACGAACACTGATTTCACCTCAGAAAAAGACTCGATACCAACAATTACTCTTTGAAGATGAGAAGGTAGCTTCCTTATTATATACTTCATTTCCCATTGTTCAAGTCTTGGGCCAGACAATGTAGACTGCTATTCCAATGACTTCACCCACAGTCCACATTTACTTGTAAATCACCATATGCCTGCCATACATGTATTTACCTGTGCATCATAATAAGTACCTTACACACCTCTGATATGAATGTCAGGGCAACACAATGCGTGAAGCACTGTTTGAGAACCAGATCGAAGAATATGAATCTGTCTTCAAAAGCAATCAGGAGTACGAGATTGCAAATGCACCCCTGAAACCGGTGTTAGGCCGCTATGCCACTCGGGATGACGACTGCCAAATGAGTTTTGGCGGTCAAGCCACAATCCAGCCCTTAGACCCTGAAGCAAAGTCGTTTGAACCTGAGTACGTACCGATAGCTGCTATTCCGCGCACTACTGATCCTGGCGATCGATTCGGTACTCAGCCCTATTCCCTTTGCTAATGTACATTGTCATACACACATATCCTAACCATGTACTCACATTGTGCAGATGTGCTAGGCATAGTCTTGTTTGTTGAGGAAACGCGGACAATCACAACCGCATCTGGTGTTGCACACCAAGTTCGGGAAATTGTGATCACTGACCCCAGGTTTACATTGCTGCCCCACGCATGCACGTGTCTTTTATAACCGCTTTAACACTAAAGCTCAACCTTTCCCTTTTGCAGCACTGACCAGCCCTTAACCATATCAGTATGGGATGATCTCACAGGAACAGAAGCTAGCCTCCTGAAATTATGGGTTGGACCAGCCCTCATTGTTGGCTTCACATCCCTTAAACCATCTGCCCACAAAGGTGATATCTTACAATAAATCTAAATGCAAAGCTATACTACCACTTACTCATAGCTAAATTCCTGCTTCTTTTAATTTAAAATGTTGGCTAATTCTACTTGACTTCCCTAAGACTACCATCAATGCTTGTTAGTGGCCTGCTCCCTATAGAGTAGTTAATCCTTCACTTCCCCCTGGAAAACCAGGAAATACCAGATTGTAAATCCTTGCTTTAAATATGTAGCTGTGCTTACCCCTAAATACTCAAACCTTGCTTCCAGGATTTTCACTGTCAACCACCATGGCAACCGAGTTCCATCGAAACCCAGTTGGAGAAAGAGCAAATGCGCTCCGCAAATGGTATGTTCCTACAATACACACTGTCTTTCACCCACCCCCTTTGCTAACATACATCTAATGTGTTCCCAAACATGTTTGCATGTCTGAAGAAAAACGTCCACTGGTGCTTGAACGTATGGCGCGCATCTGTGAGGTTTGAAATCCTGCTCAGCACAATGAAATCCTAACGATAGATGCGATCAAGCAAAAAGAGGTAATACATGCACCTGTTAGTGATATGATGTTGTATATATTCAGAACACACCCACAATGAACAAATCCACGTTTCTGTGTTCCTTGTTGTGGCGTTGAAATCACTTTCACAAACCACTTGAGTAGTATGCATCGTTCTTCTATGATCTTAGGTAGGAAATACACTACAAGAAGAAAAGCATTGGATCAAGGTAACGATTCCTGAACCGGAACGCTCTAGGATTGTCCCATATGTTGGCTGTAACAATTGTGGCAAGCGGACTGAAAATGATTGCGACGTCTCCTACACGTGCAAGTTCTGCAACAAAGAGAAATGCATAGCGACTCCTAGGTATCTTTCATAAACCTACAGTTCTACCTATACCATTTTCATGTCCATGCTTACACATTTGTCCCCTCCGCCCTCGTATAGGATAACTTTCAAATTCGACGCCACTGATGATACAGGAGCAATGACCTTCACAGCTTTTACACAAGAGTGTGAAGCACTATTCAAGCTACCAACGTCTGAGATATATGCTCAGATCACTACTGTGAGTATAGACACTTTACAATACAGTTACCCACCTTATTAAATCTAATATAAGTCACCAGTCTAATAGTAACACAAGGTAGAATAGTAAAATCTAATAAAAGTTACCAGCCGAATAGGAAAATCTAATATATTGTCTTATGTTAACCCAAGCTTGAATAGTAATGTAGTTGCTTATATGGTTGTGATTATGTGAAACATACTTATGTTAACTTATATCAATTTACAAACTGACACCTACCTTTGTGTAATAGTACAGCAACGTCCCCTAACTTCCTTCCCCTTACAAGGTTTCTCTTAACTAAATGTAATTGTTAACTAATGCAGGGAATGTTCAAATTCGAGCCCATCGCGCATCACCTGAGCACAACACCCTTCCTCTTACAAATCGGCCCAACAACCGCACTTGCACGGAATAAGATCCTGACCTGGGTTCCTAAGGCTATTCGTTGGAACTAGCAGAACCAATGAAACTAATCTTTCTTTTGGAATTAAGCGGGCTTCTGATAGGAACATGAACCTTTTGTGTTGTTAGCTCCAAACCAAGTTCTTTGTTCCTATACGACACCCCTACTACTTGCCATATATTGTTCATTTTGGGTTTTAAAAGGCAAGTCGTAAGTGTTAAGGTTGTTAGGCAAGTAGTTTTTTTTGGTGCCCTTTTTGGCGGGTAAACACTCTTACTAAGCATCTGCATGAACTTATTAAATCTGTAAGCCTGACTTATGTTACCTTTTCAATTTCAAGTACTTATCCTCAGTTGGAACTCCCCTCTAATTAGCTTCATTCCTATACAGCACCTTTACTACTTGCCAATCAAGTGGTTTGTGCTTAGATTATTAATTAATTACCTTTTATGGTGAATACTTTTAGGTAGTGTCCGCCCTTTTTTTGAAAGCTCAGCTAACAGAGCAATCTAATGTCGGAAGGAAACAACTTAAAACACATTTCTAAAATGCAAACCGTTTATGGAAATATGCTTGCATTTCAACCTTATCCACAATTTCTTTAAAACCGTTAATGGCTAGCCTACATCGTTCTAGCCATGTAAACGTCTATTTAGAATGCTGGCTACTTTCTACCTTATGCGTAACGACTCATTCACATTTGCAAACTATTGAGTTTTCAAACCCAACAAGTCTCTTAATTCTAGCAAATGTATTTGTATATATTTCCCTCTTAATCGTAACACTTTTAAATTTCGATTCAGTTGCTAAAATAGTATCTATACATCTCAAAATATTAGATTGCATTGTCACGATAAATCTATGTAGAAGTATACATATAAATAACTAGATTCATTTGTATTTCCAAATCAAACAAGTCTCTTTCAAAAATATAGATGAGTTACTACATAATATGCATAGATGCACCCACAAATAATTTCTTCCTTTTAAAAATATATTGTGTAATTATCATACAATATACATACTATTTAAGTCAACATCCTGCTATTTAGAAATCGCTAAATACTAAACTACACTATGCAAACAAATTAATACATAAATTCTCCTTAATTATCATACAATATACATACTTCTTTTTTGTGAAGGTACATTTAGAATTCTCCTTAATATAGTTGTTTAAATAGCTTTTACAATTACTACACTTTAATCTAAAAAATTAGCTTCAAATCAAACGTCACTTTATTCAAACAAATTGTATCGATATTATTATTAGCTTCAAATCAAACATTTATTTTACTATGATATGTTCAAATTATGTATAAAGTGTCCAAACAACAGTTAATGTATAGAAAAAATTGATAATAATACTAATAATAATAATAATAATAATAATAATAATAATAATAATAATAATAATAATAATAATTAAAATGATACTACTAATAATAATAGTACTACTACTACTAATAATACTTAATAGTTAGAATCCTTAATACTTATAATAAGAATAATTATAATACTTAATAGTAATGATATTAAACTCGCAACTTCTTTTTAGTTCAGTTCAGTTTGGTTCAGTTAACTCCAATCAATTAAGTTCAGTTCAATTCAATTTTGTTCAATCCAATTCAATTCAATTTAGGTTCTGTTCTCTTTAGCAAAAAAAACTAAACTAACCTGAACTAAACTGAACTAAACTAAATTACACATACATATATGTAAATTCATAATTCATCACTCAGATTGGTGTTGAACAACTTAATTTTGTTGAAAGGAACTCTTCGGGCATGTTCTCCCTAGCTTATTTTAAGTTCAGTTCAGTTCAGCTTCACTCAGTTCGGTTCAGTTCATTCCAGTTCAGTTCAGCTCCAATCATTTCAGTTCAGTTCAGTTCAATTCAGCTCCATTCTTTTATAATCATTTTGCTAATTATTAGTACTATTATTATTATTATCATTATTATTATTATTTAAATATATATCATTACTATACGCACCCCTACTACTTGCCATATATTGTTCATTTTGGGTTTTAAAAGGCAAGTCGTACGTGCCATATATTATTAATATGATTTTAATTATTATTATTTAAATGCAAGTCTTGTTCTCTTTTGCAAAAAACAGCTAAACTAAACTAAACTGAACTGAACTGAATTAAACTAAACTAAATTACACATACTAATATGTAAATTCATAATTCATGACTCAGGTAATAATGATAATAATAATAATAATAATAATAATAATAATAATCATATTAATAATCAGGTAGTGTATGCACTTTTTTGGGCAAGCTCAACTGACAGAGCAGCCTAATGTAGGAAGAAAACAAATTCACAAGCATTTCTAAAATGCAAAACCGCTTATGGAGATATGCTAACATTCCAAACTTATCAACAATAACTTCTACATTTGCCTTCTTTTCCTTTAAAATCATTAACATCTTGCCTGCATTGCTCTAACCAGGAGCATTAGTCTTATAGTCTTAAAGTTATTATACGTTAACGTGTATTAGATATCTACGTAACCGCATCCAAATTGCGCAAATTCTACAATATCCGTAACACAACAAACATACATCTACACTTTGTTTCATAGTGTGCGAAACCATTTTACTATTTTGAGGCACCTAACCGACTACAAATAGCACCATTTTACTATTTCGGAGAATGCTACAATGCATAGAAAAGCATGTAGATATGACCAGTTTTAGTTCGAACACATATCCTCCGTGATTTGACCAACGCAATTCAAACAAATCGTGTGCTTACCACCTATTTGAAATCAATTGCAAACAAATGGTACCGTACTAATTACAGCCAAGAAATTACGAATAACAATTACACTGTTTTGGGGTGCCGCGCGCGTAGGCGCGCGGTGCAACAACTAGTAAAAAGAAAAATAGAAAAGAGGCTATGAATAAATCAAAGGGGTAAAAGGAATTGTCACTATTGACAATAATCCAAGAGGGCAAAACTAATTGTCTTTCTTGATGATCAAATAGGGTAAAACTAGCCGTATATGCACGCGATGCGTGCGTGCGTGCGTCGACATCTTGTGTACGATTATTAGGCATATATTTTTTTAATCTAAAATTATTTTGGTAGTTTTTTAAATTATTGAGGTTTTTTTAGATGTTATTATCTTTTTGAACTAAAGGTGGCCGATTTTTAACTGTTAGATAAATTTGGTCGAGATTTAATAATTCTTTGTCATCGGTTTTAGCATAGGTATTTAACGATAATTAATTGTCCTCCTTGATGATCAAATAGGGCAATATTAATTGTTCTCCTTGATGATCAAATAGGGCATAAATTTATTGTCCTCCTTGATGATCAAATAGGGCAAAACTTATTGTCTTTCTTGATGATCAAAGAGGGAAAAAATATTGTCCTTCATGATATGATGATCAAGGAGGGCAAAAAATTTTGTCCTTCTTGATGATCAAGGAGGGCAAAAATTATTGTCTTTTTTGATAGATCAAGGAGGACAATTTTCTTTGTCTTATTTGGATCAACACAAATAGGGCAAAACTTTCAGATTTACCCTTGAAACTTAATACAACAAGGTTATAAGGGCAACGGGAGGGCAATATAAAAATTGCCCTCATAGCCTAAGGATACAAAAATTGGATCAAAGAGGGCAATTTTAATTGCCCTCTTTGAGCTTATTTGTTGTAGTGATAAAGGCATGTGAAATAACCATAAGTTAGCAACAAGTTTCAGTTTAGGGCCTGTTCTCCCCAACTTATTTTCAGTTCAGTTCAGCTTAGTTCAGTTTAGTTCAACTCAGCTTTATTCTTTTATAACTATTTTGTTAAATATTATTATTATGTTGGTCTAATTTATTTTACTAATTACTCTTATTATTATTTATTTATTTTTATATTATTATTAAGTATTATTATTTTGATTATTATTATTATTATTTCTATATATTATTTTGTTTATTATAGCTTTACTCATTATTATTGCTATTATTATTAGCAGGAACATGGTTTAGGTCAAAAGCACAAATAAACCACGTTTTTTTAGCTCATAAACCAATCAAATCGCGTCAAAACGATTTATGATGCAATTTTGTACGGTCGGACCCAATCATTATTTTTATTACTAAATATTATTATATATTAAATCTAATTATCAAAATAGTAATATTAACTTACTTCTTAGATATTATTGTTATAATATAATCATCATCCAGTATTAATATATTAATACAAATAATATAAAATAATTATTATTAATTATCATTATTATCATTAATTATTATTATTAATAATTTATGATTAGTAATATTATTTATTTATAACTATCATTTAAAAATATCCAAAATACTATTATTATTATTATTATTTTTATTATTCATAATTAATTATTCATTATTATTACTTATCATTATAATTATTTTTTTTTTCATATTATTATTGTTTAAATATTATTTATATATTTATTACATTCAATTTAATTCAATTCAGTTTAATTCAATTTAATTTAATTCAATTCAATTCAATTCAGTTCAATTCAGTTCAGTTGTTTTATGCCGAAGAGAACATGCCCTTAGAGGGCTCTCTTAAAATACTAGATTAAGCTTCAAAATGCACGTCAAAGTGCTACTAGAATGTATATTGTCTGTCCCATAGTATGGTATGAATAAATTATTTATGAACACCTTTGTCACCCCAAACAGCAAGTGCAAGTACGAATTGTTTTGGAACAGTTATTTCACAATCATCTTGCTAATTAAATTCAACGTGATTCGAATATTGCAAATACGCTATTTTGGATACAAACAACTACTACGGTAAAAAAAAGCCAATAATTTTGGGTAAAACTAAAAAAAAAATCACAAGAAGTACAACATTATTTCTAAACATGATCAATACTTTCCCTCTGGCTTCAACAGCAAAAAAGACTTTGTAAAAAAAAAAAAAAAAAAAAAAAAAAAGAATGATGTTAAGAATTGAAATTACAATAATCTAAAAATTTATTTAAAAAAAAAAAAGAGAATCCGACCCAACATCGTAGGAGAGGAGAGTCACGATTCTAGAGTAATCTATAAATCAAGAAGTTATCTTTTACGATCAAGTATTCTATAAATCAAGAAGTTAAATGCACTTCTTACAACTTCATAAACATTTAAACACCACCAAGCACACTGCACAAGCATACGTAGCTTCTTGAATTGTTTCCCACACCACCAAGCACCAGCATACCTTCTTGTTTCCCACACCAGTACACCACCAAGCACCAGCTCCAACGTAACAATGAGCACTACTTTTTTTAATATTCCTTGCTACAAATTTAAACCAACAGTTGAAGAAATATTTACAGAGTGTCTAAAACCCAAAATCTGTGGTAAAAAACTTCCGCCGGAGTATCCAATAACCGAAGTTAATCTTTATGCTTGTCATCCCTATGAGTTATTCAAAGATATGGTCATGAAAGAAGATCGAGAGGAAGAAAGAATTCGCTACGTTTTTACCGAACTCAAGAAAGTTAGCAGCAAGCTAAATAAAGTCAGAAATAACCAACGTCGAATTGTCGGAGTTGGAACATGGAAAGGAGAGCGTCCTGACGAGATTATAGATGAGGATGGAAAGTTTTTGCTTATGATAGGTATTTTAAGTTTGTACCAGAACCTAAAAAAGAAGATAGTAACAGTATATTAATGGTGGAGGGAGAGTGGAGGATGCATGAATATTCCTTCCATCCAGACTTCTTGCCAAACTACAAGTAGAGATCAGGGAGTTTGTTCTATGCCGGATAACTATGAAAGTCAAGGGAAATAGTAGAGCAAAAAACAAGCGTGGATGTCGAGGACTGATTTATGTGCGCAAACCTCCTGCTTCTTCCAACGTCATGATGCAACCGCCGCCGCTGCCGCTGCAGCTGTACAAGAGACGATTGAGCAACCAACTTATCATCTTAGCTGCAATGTTGCTGCTACTACTAGTACTACTATGGAGGAATTGGGTGAAAGTATGGAGTTTGTCGATAGTGGTAAAAGTTTGGACATCATCGTGGATGATACCATGAAGGAGGGTGATGGTAATAATAATGCTACTACTGATCATGTGGAGAACTCTTTCGTACCAACTTATTTCGATATATTTGGTTATTCTAGCGACGAAGAAAATAATATGGGTGAAGATATGGAGGTCCATGATAATGTAAATGAAACCGCATCTTCTTCTGATCTTAGCTGCTATGCTGCTGCTGCTACTACTACTGTGGAGGAAGTGGGTGAAAGTATGGATATCATCGTGGATGATACCATGGAGGGTGATCAAAGAAATTGCGAAACCGTTTGTTCTACTGGCAATAGTACTACTACTTCTATGGAGTATTTGTGTGAGCCTTTACAGGTGCCTGAAGACAACCTTCATGATATTGACTTTGGCTTCCAATATATAGAATTCAAGATTGTGGATGAGTTCCTTAGAGATGTATAAAATAACATTTTGTTTCATGTATAATGATCTATCCAATTAGTGTAATTATTAGTGTCTTATCAAAGTAACTGTGCTAATTACCAATTTAGTTTGTGTTTGTGGATTTATAAGATTGAGTTCTTTGAATAATGATCAATGGAATTTCTGGATTTATGATCTACTTTCTTGCAATTTATGCTTACATTTGAAACTCTTTTATGTACAAGCTGCACATATATATATATATATATATTCTTGCTAAGTTGATTTTCTCGAGTTTATGCTTCAAGCAAAACTCTTGGACATTGAATCTTAAGCACAATTACAAACTACTGCATCTTCCTCTTAAGCACAATTACAAACTACTGCATCTTCCTCTTAAGCACAATTACAAACTATTGCATCTTCCTTACAATATTATATTTAAACTAGTGTGGTGGCTTTGGAATTTGGAACGCAACAGCCATAAACCACCATTTACAAATCAAAATAGTTGTTCACTCAGTTGTTGTCCTAGTTGCTAGACATCTAATTACATTTGAAATAAAAGTTCAGACAATTCATAGGTGCCTAATAATATAGGAGGTATTAAAACCACCATTTACAAATATAAAATTTGTTTGTTCAGTTGCTATTACATCTATATGTAGAATAGACTCATCCCAAGAAGCCTCCTCTAACCTCTTCAGTTTCCCCTGTAGCATTCAACTTTCTCTTCGAAGTGTGATGCACCTGGACGTTTGGCTCTGTGAATTGTACTTTTAGATCCCTTCCACAAAGGATAACTTTCTACAATTGCAGAGGTGTTCCATGTATTCCCTGCATAACAAAGTTTTTTACTTCATTTTTCCCAGTAGTAGTACATATTCCATAACTATCAAAGCTTTGCAAGTCAATCAATAAGCCTCCATAAGTATCTACATTGCTGTTTACTTCATTGTTGCTCAGAGTAGGTGTTCCCTTATTGCAAGATGTTTTAGCTTCCGTAAGTATTTCATCAACACTAGACAAGTTGTTCTGTTCTGTAGTCTGATTTAGATTATTGGACAGTTTAATCTTCGTTTCCTTCAAACATTCAGATGGGGTGCACTCAGAATTCTCAACATAGCTTCTACTAGGACTGGCTCTCTTGTCATAAGAAGTAGAATCCATGTGCATTTCTGAAGCACATTGGACGAGGAAGCTAAGCAACTAGGAGTCCCCTTACTCTTATGATCAATATATTCAAGAGTTGAATTATGTGGTACATGGGAAAAAAGTTAAAAGTTATTGTGTGGATATAATGCAACAAGTCCAATTGGAAAAAATTTTAGAAAACGGATGGAGCATAATGTATATAGGAGCAATAAAATATGTTGATTCTATGAGCACTACGTACATATATTATATACTACTATAAGGTAAGGGAAGTTAATTCAAAGGAGTTAAACCTGATGTAGAAAGTAACAGAATTGCTAACATCATAGCAATAACAGAATAGTTGCTGTGAATCCCCATCGCTATTTGATGATTGCTAAAGAGAGCTTATGTTGTGAAGATATGGTGAATTGGTGATAGGTTCATCCTCTACATTGTCTACTATTTATAAAGTTTCTCAATGGCAGCATTAGCACGAGCCACCATGAATAATGATCCTGAACCTCGTCGGTAAGATGTGCCTGCAAGATGAACTCCAAGCACGGGGTGGGTCCCCGTGGCGGAGCCTCCGACGCTCAAGTCAGTACCCAAATATCATAGAGAAAGTAGGATAATTTATAGAGAGTGGAGAGAGATCTCCCTTTACCTTGACCGTTCGTCCCCTATTTATAATAGTGACTTATTAGGTTAAATAGAGTAAATGAGCATCTTAGGGCCTAGGGGCCATATAACGAGTTATTCCCAATAAAGCAATGAGTATACTAGTATTGGGTCTATATGTTATTGTTAAGGTAATTGGGAATATATACCGCTTAAGGTAGCGTCATTATTATTCCCATACAACTAGCCCCTCAGGTCTAAGTTCGATTGAAGATGGAACTTGAGCTGGACGCTTTATAATTTACTTATCACATGTGGCTTGAGGCTTTATAATATATTCTTATCTTTGCAGTTAGCGTTACAAAGATAATATCGAGTTTGTACAGTACCGTTGCATTTGGTTCCTTTTCGAGTCACAAGTTGCTAATCGGTCAATTGATAGTACATGGTGTCGAGCTTGTATTGTTGCACTTGCTACATTTCGGATCGCAAGTTGCTAATCAGTCAGCTGACAATACATGGATCCTTGTCGGAAGTTGCTAGTTTCCTTTTAGCTTGAAAGAAAAGAATGTAGTTTAACAATTAACAATAGGGTCACTTTTTGAACTTTAACATTTCTACGATCATTTTGAGCAATTAATACTCAAACGTTTTTCTGATGATTTATACTCCTTAGCCCTCACTCTTGAGTTGTGCCAGCTTAAGAGTGACATCAATTTTTTTTTTCATGAGGTAACATTTGTATGAGTTTATATGGCTTTATCTAGCTATTATGATATACTTACTAGCCCCTCACTCTTAAGTTGAGTTTTAGTCGGCTTAAGAGTAATATAGTCTAATATTTACAACCTATGCTATGAATATGAGTATGTATGCTCCTTTATTTGCGCCATAAAGATATGCTATGGCGTAGTCATTACTCTTCACATAAGCATAATTGAAGCAAAGCTTATAAACACTTGTTGTGAGGTGGACTTAGAGCATCTACAATGGGTGGGTGGGTTTTTGTTGGTCTTTGTAGTTTTTCCATTCTCTCTCCTTTCCTCCTTCTTACACCTCACATCCCACTAACTTCCCACCAACTCATCTTTTTTTTCTCACAATGGCTAGACTAGTTCTACTTGGCTTTTCTAATTCTCTCTCTTACTTTTGGTATACTCCATCATATACTCTTTTTTCCTATTGAAAATGTTCTTATATATTCTTATATAGAGTAGATAATTTTTATTCATGTTTTAATTAGTGATATATTAATTAATTTATATACATTTTGAATAATTTTAGGTAGGAGAAAGTTATTAGAAAGAAAAGTAGGTTGTGAAAAATATGATAAAATATATCAAATTTAGGCTCAATTTATAGATAATTTCTTTTATAGTTGTAATGTAATTTTTTTTAAAAAAATTATAAGCTGATTTTATTTACTTTAAAACAAAAAAAAACAATCTTGTAAAAAAAAAAACAACAATAAAGCAATATTGATACATATGTCAACACCCCATTTCTTGTTATGCACACCATCCAAGGCATGGTTGGTCTAGAATTCCAAACCAACCAACCAACTCCAAGGGCCAATTGCTCCAATGGTAAAGCTAAGTAAAGCTAGCTTTACTTTTTGCTAGACCAACCAAAACCAACCCCATTGCTCATGCTCTTAGTCACACTCTAGTGGTATGTTCTTGCAAGTGAGCTTATCATGTTTATTGAGTAATTTGTGTTAGTTCAGACCTCTATTTATACTCAATTTAAATTTGGCCACTTTAATGCAGAGAACATTAGTTTATAGGATACATATTGAGAAATGTATGTAATTTCACAATGAGACATAATCTACGCTCACAAAGATGATATAGGAAGAAATACTTAGCTCTCTTCGTCAAGTTGAGTATGTGATCTGCCTTATTGAAATACATAGATCATACTCAAGCTCAAATAAAGAGCACAACTTCAAGAAACCATGAGCTTGATAATATCTTCTGTTGTGCATTTAGAGGTCTGCATGTATAGAAGACAAGTGTGCTCTGCTAAGGTTACATGCACCATCCTGTGTGAATGTCTGTGGAATTTCAGGAGCAACAATTGCATATTACACTTCTCACTCAACGACGGATTAATATATCACTGACTGCTAGGTTTTGCGTCTCCTTAACAACAGATCCACTAAGGTCGTAGACTGTTAACAGATATATTCAGTTCGAGGTTTGCTTCTCTTTTAGCGAAAGATTCACTTAGGTCGTAGACCGCTAATAAAGATAATCAATTTTGAAGTTTGCTTCTCTTTTAGCGGCAGATCCACTTAGGTCGTAGACCGTTAATAAAGATAGTCAATTTTAAAGTTTGTTTCTCTTTTAGCGGCAGATCCACTTAGGTCGTAGACCGCTAATAAAGATAGTCAATAATTTTGAGGCATACTTCTCCCTAATGGCAGATCACTTAGGTCATAGACCGATAAGAGAGATAGTCATGGTTGTTGTGTTATTTCTCGCTTCTCCCTGATGCTTAGTTGTGAATGCACATATTCTTAGTAGAGATAAACCAAAAACACACTAATAATATTATGTGAAATAATAGAAGAAATTCATCTTATTAAAATAAGTGGCTCTTCCCGACGGTGCCAGACTTCTTTTAAGCATTTTATTTGAGGATTTAGAGTGCGCTGTCAGTAGCAGCTTATTTTTCATCTTTCATCTGATGGAGTAGGAAAATCAGATCTGGTCCCCTGTGACCTTGATGTAAGAGATCTACAGATTCATGAAATATGCATGTTTGCCTTTCTTACGTAAATTTGCAGATATAGCTCAAATGATGATGATCGCTCGATGATATATACCTCTGCTCAAATAAAGAGCTTCATGACAAATAGAAGCTTCTAAGTTCAACCTTGTTGGTGACTAACTCTTGATCTTGCAACTTCGACTTTGTTGATGGATGTCCCAAATATACTCACTTTATCATGATTTGCCCAAATAAAGATCATTATAGCATGTGAGCTAGAATTTCTACACCAATAGTGAAGCTTGCTCATATTTGATGAGAGTGTTGTGAACAACTTATTTTTCATTTGATGGAGTGAAAAAATCACGGTGCACTATGACCTTGACGTAAGAGATCTCCATATTCACGGAATATCCATGTCTGCCTTTTTTATGTAAACGTGCAGATATGGCTCAAACGATGACAATCATTCAGTGATATGTACATCTGCTCAAATAAAGAGCTTCACAAGTCTGCAAATGGAAGCTTCTGAGTTCAGCCTTGTGCGGCGACTAGCTCTTGCTCTTGCAACTCTGCAACTTTAATGCATCTCATTCTTTTTAGTAAAAGAAGTCGAGTCTGCCAACTGCAGTCTGCTCATGAGTTTACTGATACATAGTCTAGCATATGGGATCTGTGAGGTGTTGTCTGCAGCAAGGTCTGTAAGCCATGGTCAATGAGTTAGCTCGGCTACAAGCTGCCATAAGAGTTTATGCAGGTCTTTTCCTCATCTTTCATTATGCTATATTAAATTGAGTAACTTCCAAGTAGATGGAACTTGTAGCACACATAATCCAAATATAAACCTGAGTAAAAGTATGAAACTTCCCTGGCTTGTTGGCCCTTTTTTTTTTTTTGACATCAAGTTAATCGTGCAAGAAAAACTACAATAAAGCATACGAATTAGGAGAAATCCGAACTATGTGGGCAAGGTCATGAGCCTGAGAAACCGCCCTGCGAGAAACCTTAATGATGCGACACCATGAAAAGGTAGCTCCCATTTCCCTAATCTCCGTGAGGAGGTGCAGTACCGAAATGTCTCGGATGGTAACCGAACGCAGAAGCTGAACCAGTAGAGCCGAGTCCGTCATAATCAAAATGTGGGTTAAGCCCCTAGCACTAGCCCATGATAAGGCCAAATGGCATGCTATAATTTCAGTCTGAAGCGCTCTGTGAGCAAACCCACACCTGCCATGGAAGTATGAAGCGCCGCCCACAACAGTTGTTGCAATCCAAGCACTCGAGCCAAAGCTAGGACCCGACTCCCAGGAACCATCAATTCGAATAATGGTATGGGGGTACCCCGCAGAAGTCTGACCCAAATCCACAATTAGATACCCCGACAGCCCCGCACAAATCCCCGTCCCCGGGCGCCAAACAACAGGGCCTGGCCTTGTGAAGATCCGATGCTGCTCCGTACTTAGGTTAAGCTGGACTAGGAAACCTTCCATTGTGGCTCGACTCTGCCTGAAAACCTGATGGTTGCGAGTGAGCCAGATAGCCCAAAGAGTCCCAATAAATTTAAGCAAACTGGGGCTCAGAAGACCTTCCTTGTCGCGGAAATCCAAAACTTTGCACGTGAGCCAACACCGAAATGAAGGTATCGAGTCCGAACTGGCAAAATTCCGATCAAAGCTCTGCTCCCAGGCAGCAGAGGCGAGTGGACAATGACAGAATAGATGTAGTAACGTTTCAGGCTCATATAAGCAAATGGGACACATCTCAGTGTCACCTATCCCCCTTCGAAAAAGATTGGCAGTCGTGGCTAGACTATCGTGCCAAAGTTTCCAAAGGAAAAGTTTCCATTTAGGCATGATGTTCAAACTCCAGAGGATGCAGAAGAACCGCCTCTGGTCTGGAGTTGTCATGTTATAGATGTTATTTTGCTGTTGCTGAAGCAGAGAGGCGTACCCAGTTTTAGTTGAGTAGACCCCAGACTTGGTCAGCGGCCAGTAGAGGGCGTCAGGTTGTGGAGACCTGGTGGGAAGTTCTAACCCCAGAATACGCCTTGCAGTAGGCGGCTGGAAAAGCTGATGGACCTTTACCGAGTTCCATCCCTCCGTGGGTCCAATGAGAAGATCATTAACACGAAGGGTGGCAGCTTGCCTCAGAGGAACATGGTCTTCAAAAATCGGAACATGATCCTTTAACCATCGATCTTTAATCACCCTAACTTGGTGACCAGTACCAATTTTCCAGAGACAAGTATTCTGTAAATTCACAGTTGCATTCCGCAGACCCCGCGAACCCCAAGAAGTACTGCGACTCGGAAATGATAGAGACGGATTAGGAGACTGGCGAATGTTGAACAGTTTGGACACTAATAACTGCGGGTTATGGTGAAAACGCCAAACGCGCCGCATAAGGAGCGCCTCATTAAAGGTACCAATACTACGAATACCCAATCCACCACAACCCCTGGGTAAGTGGAGAATCTCTTTCTTTCGCCAATGGATCCCTTTGGACTGAGTATTAAGCCAAAAGAACTTAATCAACAGACTATCTATTTTATTCACAATAGTACCTGGAAGAGGAAAAACACTGAGGTGATGCATAACTGTCGCAACCAAGATAGAGTTGATGATGATCAGCTTTGCAGGCTGCGAGAGATTACGATGTTGCCAACCCGTGATTTTCGAAGCAATGGAGTCCAATAAAGGAGTGAAGTGCTGGACTTTCGAACCTTGAATGTCAATAGAAACCCCTAGATAGGTACCAATAGAAGCCTTTGCATCCATGCAGAGGATAGATTTGAGGTCCACTTGTGTTTTAGGCGGAATATTAGGGCTGAAATTCACAAAAGACTTCTGGAGATTGATCATTTGCCCCGAGATCATGCAGAAACGATCTATTGTCCGTTTAAGATTAGAACAAGCAGTCGACGAAGCCTTAAAGAAAAACATAGCGTCATCAGCAAAGAATAAATGGGATATGAAAGGGCCACCTCTTCGAGTGGAGATGCCCTGGAATTGCCTTAACTCCACACCCAAAGAAGTCATACGGGAGAACACATCCATACAAAACAGGAACAAATAGGGAGAGAGAGGATCTCCCTGTCGGAGCCCACACTGAGGAGAAAAGGTCTCAGAAGCAACCCCATTGATCATGATCCGATAAGAGACAGTAGTAATGCACTGGTGGATGAGACGAACCCAGAAAGCCGGAAACCCATAAACAGTGAGAACCTTGAGAATAAACTGCCAACTGACCTTGTCATAGGCTTTGTTCATATCCAACTTAAGAGCCGCCAGATGTCGTTTCCCTTGCCGTTGTTTATTAATGACATGAAGAAGTTCATGAGAAATAAGGATACTATCCCCCATTTGCCGACCAGGAACAAAAGCATTTTGGTAATCATCAATGAGGTGAGGCAACAGGGGTTGCATGCGATTAACCAAGCACTTCGCGGCACATTTATAAATAACATTACATAGGCTGATGGGTCGGAGGTGATTTACCTCCTCAGGAGCTGCAATTTTCGGAATAAGTATAAGTAGTGATCGATTCCATTCCCGAAGGATATTACCAGTAGAAAGGAAAGAAACAACAGCTTGAACAATAAGCTCCCCCATAGTCTCCCAATGTGACTTAAAAAACTCAACCGGGGACCCATCTAAGCCTGGTGATTTGTGGTTTGCCATGTCAAATAATGCCTGTTTAATTTCAGAATTCTCAAAAGGCCTCAACAAGCCTGCCGATTCCAAAGGCGATAAAGTCGGAAGATTAAGCTCGCGTAAGGCAAGGCCGATCAAATCCTCCATATCAACAGAACTATCTGCCATATTTGAGGGAGGAGAGTAAAGTTGTTGAAAATGCCGGAGAATCAGGTTATCAATTTGTGTGGGGGTATCCACCCAGGTATTGTCCACATCCCGAAGTAAGTAAAGACGGTTGTGAGATTGCCGTCTTTTGAGCCTATTAAAAAGTAACTTTGAAGGCACATCCCCAAATCGAAGTTGAGAATCCCTCATCCGTTGCTGCCAGTAGGTCGAAGCCAAAGCCGCCTCCTGCATAAGACTGGTACACTGCTCCTGAACAGCAGCACCTTGAGTCAGATTAGCAATGTCCTTGCCCGTAGCCTCTAACTGATCCATAATAGACTTCCAATTGATCCCCCAGAAGAGCCTTTTATCAAGGCACCAAATTTTAATTTTCAGACGAAGGAGGTCAAGTTTACGAGATAGGATGTACTTAGGAGACCCCTGAATGTGCATTTGCCAAATCTCAAGGAGCAGAAGTTTGATTTCCGGGAAATGAATACACCAAGTTTCAATCTGATAAGGCCGAAAACGATCTAAAATGGGAGGTGAAGTTTGGAGCAGAATGGGACCATGATCCGAAGTGGTGATGGGCAGGTGTCGGACTAGTGCTGAAGGAAACTCATCAAGCCAGGATTGAGTAGCATAAGCTCGATCAAGACGTTCCAAAATTAAATCCGTACCATGTTGTTTATTCGTCCACGTGAACCTAGGCCCCTGAAAAGGAATATCAAGCAGCTGAAGAGAATGTTGCCAGTCCACAAAGGATTGCCAACCTCTAATGACATCAGTCCCCCCTAACTTATCCTCGAACCGGGCGACTTGATTAATATCTCCAATTATTAAATAATTAGTATAGTTCTGCAACAGGTTATGTAATTCCATCCAAAGCAGATCACGAAACTGATGTTGCGCTTCACCATACAAAAACAGAAGATACCAAACTTTCCCATTACTAGCTGATATTTTACAAAAAACAAAGTGACTGGAGCTACCGACTACCGAAACATCAAAAGGTGCCCAGCAAAAAACAACTAAACCACCACGAGCACCATCCGCATCAACACCAAAAACAAACCTAGGATTAGTATGCCGAAGTATCCTAGTAGCAGTATCTACACTAGATTTTGTTTCCTGCAGAAACACAAAACTTGGTTTGTACATGGACACTAGCCAGCAGAGATGAGGAATTGTAGAGTTATTGCTAGCATTTAAACCCCTACAATTCCAGGACAAAACATTCATTGACCCTTTGGTGACTAATCTGGGTCAGTCACAACCCCCGAACCTGAAGCATGTAGCTGAGGAGAGTCCAATCCGGCTGTATCAACATGGGCCTCCATGGGTGTATGAGAAAGGAAAGAGGATGTATCATCCTGAACTGCCTGAGGTCCCACGGAAGATAAACGGCTGCGTTTAAGGGAGCAAGGAGATGTCGAACATAGGGGAGAAGTCGTCGCAGCTCTCTTCTTAGGAGATGAACCAAAGGTGGTTATATCAGCCTCAACCCCAAAGCCACGAGCCATGGAGACATCTGTGAGTGCTTTGGCATGAAAAGGGGCCCTATTTTGCTTGCCCCAAATTGTGAACCCGCCCTTGGAGTCCCATTCTTCAAGGCGGCATTTCTTCCTTGCCTTACGATCCTGCAGGATATCGGTCATGGGACCGAAATAACTGGAGACAGATTGAGGTCGTTCAGGCGGATTCTCCCGACGTCGTTTACCCGGAAACCACTGCTCTACCTGTGAACTCGGAAGCTGAAGTGTTGTGGCCAGGGGTGAAGGAGCTGGAGTGTTATCCGGCTGAGAGTGATCTGAGGGAAGTTCACGAAAATCCAGCGGCGTCGTCGGCGAATAAAGAGCTGAACCAAGCGGTCCCACCTGATCTGGGTCAGTCCTTGAAGGAACCTGCACCAAGGGGTTAAGTGGATCGGCAAAAAGAGGAGGCGAGATTCGAAACCTGGAATTGATGAGCGTGGAAATGTTTTGGAGTTCCGGTGGTTCCAGCTCCATCTCCGGCGACGGTGACCGATCCTGAGGACCCTGAAACCAAGTGCTAGGTCCCGCTTCATCCGGCCGCGGTGGTCGCGGGTGGGCCAAACCTTGTCGAACAACATCCTCCAGAGACCCGGATTCATTGTAATAAGTAGTGTGATAGGACCGCCTATCAATAGAGAGGTGCAACTCAGTATTCAATGGAGTGTGGTCCACCGTACCAAACCCAAGACAAAAATTCGTGGCTGCCCGCCAAGACCTTTGAGCCCACGAGCCCAGTCGCCCACTGCGATCCGGACCGTCGTTATCTCCAGTGGGGCCAGCATGCAAGGTCCGACGGTAGTCATCACCTGCTCGGGATCCATTGAGGTCCAATTCAGGAACCACCGCCGTATCTGGACTCAAAGCGGAGGCCACCGAGGCCCGAGAAGGGAGGTCCGGCCCATATCTTGAACCAGGAGTAGGTGAGGCTTGGAATCTTTCCCGAAGTTGCGATGGAGATAGATTTCGCATAGTGTCATTGGAAAAATCTGGGGGAGGATTCGTATGCAATTGTGAGTTATCCGGCGAATAACCCGAGAACACCCGGTGTGGAAACTGTGGTGAAGCTTCATAAAATCTTTCCGGCGACTCATAGGGGGCATCCATAGGCGGCGTTGGAATTTGATAGTATCTATAAGGATCTTCTTGTCTGTTAAAGTGATGAGGAAGGATGCGACGTAAGTTTATCCGAGGATTGCGATGCAAAAACCTATCTGGTAGCCCACGAACCATATTGGTATATAACGGAATACCGTCCCTAGTGCGGAGGACCGTCATGCCATCATCTTCGAAATCCTGAGCACAGCGCCGGAGTAACCGTTTGGCATCATAAGCAGATAAGTTGCATCTCCCCGTATTATGCCCTACGCACCCGCATTCTTTACAAAACTTGAAAATGCCCTCATACCTAAAGTATACCCAAGTGACACTATTACCTTCAAGAGGGAAGAAGCACCCCGGCACCAGTGGTTGAGTAAGATCGATTGTAACTAAGGCTCGTAGGTATGGCTGAAGGGGGAAGCTGGTTCCATAGTTATCCACCTTTTCAACATGACCAATATGGCTGAGAAGCCTGATTGTCCAATCTGAGTGTAAAAACGCCCACGGCAGCTCAGAAATACGAACCCATATTCGGCCAGCAGTGAAGCTGATACTAGAGGGAACTTGGGTGGGGGAAGTTGCCCTAAAAGTTATAGGTTTTCCATCTATAAAGGTGGTATGCATGTGCAGAATGGCCTCCCTATCAGCAAAGTTTTGGCATTCCAAAATAAAGTACGGACCTGTACGATAGACATTGATAGGTCCACGTGTTTCCCAATGATTGTGGACTATATTCGAAACAAAACTAGATGTAGGTGGGGAATTATCGAAGAAGACACCCACTACAGCATGGGACCAGTTAACATGTGTGTCAGGTATATTCATAGGTGGGGGTGTGATTAAGATGCCCATACGCTGGACATGAAATCTTTGAAAATGGTATTGTGAGTCTGTAGAACTAGAAGAATCTGGGCTAGACACTGGCATTTTTATGAAAGATAATTTTGGGAAAGCGGATTTTTGGAAGGATAGTAGTAAATCTAAGGAAGGTTGGTGGGGAGCAGGAATCCGCGAAATTGATTAAATAGAGGTTTTACCTACTGCATAAGGGAATGAAGTGGAGCTTCCATCCTCGCATGGCCGCCACTTGGCGCTGGTTGGGAATTAGAACCAGACAGGAGCAGTAGGGCAGCTGGGGAATTTTTCTATTGGATGAGTTTGCGGCGCCTTGAAAGGCGAAAAGGAAGGGTGTTTTTCCCTAACTTTAGGGTTTCTTTCTCTCTCTAGAGAGTTCTTTTCGGGTCTAGCTTTTTTGCTTGTTGGCCCTTAGTACTAGAGTAACTTCATAGATTTCTTACATTTGCTCCTCGAGACACATGGTTGCTTAGATAGTGCATAATCATGGGTGCTTAAATAGCAAATGAAATTCTCCTGAGCAATTTGCCGAATGATTAGTGTGCAAACAAATAATACTACCAGGTCCAAATAAATGATTAATTGATCCCATCAATAATAAGGATATTTAAGAAAATTAATGTCATATTGTAGTGATTGGAATTTCTAGAGACCAATGAGACTTGGTTTAGTGATCATTATTCAATAGCATAGTAGGTGAACTCAAGTCAATGTATCACATTAATCAATAGAATAGTGGGGGTCACTGATGCACGCATAACACTAACTTGATGTTCTGATTTCATTGAAGCATATTATCACACACTTTATGTGCGTGATTGATATGTGCTTGCCTATATAACATTCATTGATTAATCTAGCCCCAAAATGATAAAGGTATATTCATTTGAAGTAAACATACATTGATCTCAACCATAGCAACCATAGCAGACCAGCATTCAAGTCACTGTACACAATTTCACGTTCTAAATTGTATATCAACAATAATGGCAAAGAAAGAGAAGTTATCTTTTCATTGAATTCTCTCGCCTTCTGTTTGGGAAAGTTCTGATTCTTTCTCTTTGTTTGTGAAGTAATTGATTCTTGAACTTGAGTGGAGCCATCGAAAATCAATCGAAGTATGTTGTTGATGTGCGTCTGCTACCGTTTTTTTACTCCCTGAAGCATTAAATCATCTCGAGATCATGATGAAATAGCAAAGCCAAGCAGATATAAAGCTTATGTTTTTGTCAAAATTTCCCATGGATTTCTATCCAATTTCAATGGGTAATCGGGAATTTTGATAATATAATGAACCCATTATATACCTGATCTGCATATTTCTCTTGCTTTCCGTCGGAATGACTCCAGATTTCACTAATCATGGTGATGATCATTGACCGTTCCCAAGTTTCCAATTTTTTTTTTTTTTTGAAAGGATTCAAGTTTTCCCTTTTTAGAGTAGCTTAGTCCGAGTAGTAAAAACTGTACATAAGTGCTATATACAGCCAAAAAAAAAAAAAAAAAAAAGCTAAATACAACATCTAAAATTATGCTTAACTTAACCATAGTTGATTTTAATTTTTTTTTAATTAAAAAAAAATCTCGTACACAGGGGTGCAGCAAAATAAGTTACCATAAGTACTTGTGCACACAAGCCAACGAGTCACATTTATATCTATTATATAAGGGAAGGGGGGAGCTATGGTATCCTCTTTTGAACTGACTATTTTGCCCCCCTTCCCTTTCTAAATTACAAAAGGAATCTCAAAATTAAAATCGAGACTAAAAAAAAACTACGGAAAATTAATTTACAACACTCACTCACAAATCACTTAAAAGAAGAAACTTTACAAATCACTTATACAATTAAGAAAATCATGTTGCAAATCATTCAAATAATAAAAAAACTTTATAAAAACTTAAAATTAACATACAAAGTAAAACTAATAATCTAGAACATCAATACATAAAAAAATATTTACTACAAAAATTTACTTACAAATCACTGTTCTCAAGACCATTAACAATTACTCACAAAAGTTACCTATAAACACAAATTTGAGAAAAACATAAGATTTTGACGGTGATATCACACATTCATCCATCGGCATAATTTGCGAACTTCCAAATTATTTCACATTAGTTGAAATAAACAATAGGAAATTAGTTGACTGTTATGTAGTTAAAAAAATAGAGATGACAACAATAAGTTCAAAAGGACTTTTATACAATCAGACTTAAATTTAATTCATTTTCATATAAAACAAATTTAGTTTTTTCTAAAAAAAATGCCAATATTTAAATTTTTGCCCAAAACTTTTGCAAAAAATCCATGTTCATAAATAAATTTTGAAAAACAAAACAATATCAAACTTTTTGCAAACAATTTTTTGCAAAAATCCATTTTCAGAAAAAAAAAAACTAAATTAATTTGCAAAAAGTAACGATTTTTGTTTTTCTAAAAAAAATTCCAGTATCAAATTGTGTATGAAAAAATCAAAATTTCATTTCAAATATAATTGAAGCTAAAAGTGTTAAAATTTAGAAAAGGACCAAATTTGAAATGATGGAAATTTTTAAATACCAATGTGTGCAAACAAAATTTAGAAGTTAGACAAGGAAAAAAAACTGAGGTGTATTTGTAGTGAAATTATAATTTAGAAGTTAGACGAGGAAAAAAAATTATTTACTTTTTCATAGTGTTTCCTATATATAATGAAACTCTTACATATATTTGGACCTATCTCTTTCTATTATATTATAGCGATTAATTATCAAGGTAAAAAGGTTTATGTAAACTATCATTCAAGAATTAAAGTACAACATATCTCTATTATATAAGGGAAGCGGGAGCTATGGTGTCCCCGAATGAAGAGACTATTTTATCCCTTTTCCTTTCTAAATTACAAATCCACTTACAAACCAAAGGGAGATTCAAATAAAAATATTGGAAATAAAATTATAACAATCACTCACAAGTCAACTAAAATCATATAATTGTATAATTTACATTATACAAATCACTCAAATGATGAAACTTTAACAAAACCAAAAGATTAACTTACAAACTACAACCAATATACTACAACGTTAATACATACTCACAAAAATTTGACTTGAAATCCAAGTGTCCACTTTATTCACAATATATGAAGTAGTGTACTTAATTCAAAAATCAACTAAAAAATTATAATATTAGAAATCAGATATAAATTCAATAACATTTCTATTTTGTTCATAGAATTTTGACCTTGAAAAGTAAAAAAAAATAAGACTGGTGAGAGACTTAAGTGACAGAGACTAAACCAATTAAATTTTATAAATAAAAACAATTATACTTTGTATGTCTAATGTTCAAATTTTGACTTTTACATACGTCGAAAAAAATCGAGTTTCTGTTTTGAAAAAAATCCAAGCACGCATCGCGTGCAAAAAATACTAGTTTATAAAGTTGGATGTGTTAGGGTTGGAAAAATTTCTGAAATGGTCGGGCCTATCGCATCCCCTAACATAATAGTCGGCGCCTAAAGTTTTCATGTTAGGTTATATTATATGTTTGACGCGGTAGGAGTATGGCGGGAATGTGGCCGTTTATCATAGGTGACCCTCCTATAGGGTGGTCATTTGTCATAGATGACCCCCGTATAAGGGGGTCATTTGTCATAGATGACCCCCCAAAGGGTAGGTTAGTCTTTAAAGATGTTCTGCTGTATTTAGCCTTTTTTTTGCTATATATAGCACACCCCAAGTTAATTACTTACTACTTACTAGCGTGAGAATTTTCTGTAGATGAGCTCATGAGCATGTGTTTAACGTACCGGGTACCTGATATTGTGAGCCACCATGTATAATAATTCGTGGCGGAGCCTTCGACGCTTAAGTCAGTATTCAAATATAATAGAGAAAGTAGGATAATTTGTAGAGAGTGAAGAGAAATCTCCACTTACTTTGACCGTTCGTTCCCTCTTTATAATAGTGACTTATTAGGTTAAATAGAGTAAATGAGTCTCTTAGCCTCTTAGGGCCTACGGGCCATATAACGAGTTATTCCCAATAAAGGAACAATTATACTCGTGTTAGACCTATATGTTATTATTAAGGTAATCGGGAATATATACCGTTTAAGGTAGCGTAATTATTATTCCAATACAATAATGATATTGATATGATATGCATCACGAGTTTCATTTTAGCTTTGTGATCATGACTGGACTAATAAGAAACTTCTAATTACATTCCAAGCTAATAATGTATTTTTTTTAATGATACTTTTTCAGAACAGCAAATAGCCATTAAAAGACAACTAATTGCTTAACTTAGATACTCCACCAAATCTAAATCAATTTTTTGCGACGTGGAATTTAATTTAATCTAATAATGTAGAATTGAGGTGCATCACTTTTATTGTTGTTGAAGTCGTGTATGTATAGGATTTGGTGGACTTGTTATTGAAATTTACTAGATATACATACAACAATTGATGTATGCCCTTTTGAGCCTAAAATCTACCCTCATCCTCCAGATTTAGTCTTCGCTTACTCGTCTAGGCAATGTATAAATAGTGCACACGCTTATATCAAGTGAAACATGCAAATAGAATAGCCATTCATCAAACACAGTTTTTGGCTATATGACCACATGAAAAAGACAAAAGTCAAAAATCAAAAAAAAAAGATACGCAAATCTAGTCACCAAACACACACATGTACAAGGCCACAAGATTTAGTTACCTTTGGTGTATATTGATTTACATTGGTAACAATATCGCCGAGTGGTTCCTCCAACAAAATGTAATTGGCTAGAATTCTTAACGGTAGCCCAACTAGAGATGGCAATGCGTAAGATCTGGGTAGGCTAAGGCTAGACCCTTACCCATACCCTAATTTTTGAATGTAGATTCATACCATACTCATACCCATAGGATGAAAAAATTTAGGACCCTTACCCGTACATGTAGGATCCAATACAAAAAAAATTCCGCTTACACTTCACGTGGATATATAATTGTTAAGCACAATTCTCTATATAAATTGTCAATTAACACAACAAAATATCATATTAATTACATAGGAATACATGATTTTTTCCATCCCAAATATGAACAAAAAAATAGTTTAGAACGAGAGAGTGGGTTAGATGTACGATGAAATTGCTAGAGTGTGGCTAGGTAAGGGATTATTGATGGTTTTATTTTTAACTACTTCCTCCGTTTTTTTTACGTGCAACACTTTTTTTTTCATCAATTCCATTGAAAAATTTGGTCAGGAGAGAGGTAGAGAGGAAAAAAAGAGAGGGCCCCATGTGATTAGAGAGAGAGAGAGAGAAATAAAAAGCAAAAGTAAAAAGTGTTGCAAGTAATTAATTATTTCCCTTTTAGGAAAGTGTTGTAAGTAAAAAAAAACGGAGGAAGTAGAAGTGTTTCTTATATATATATATATATATATATATATATATATATATATATATTATATATATATATATATATATATATATATATATATATATATATATATATATATATATATATATATATATATATATACACTAGGGGAAAAAAAAGAAAGCGGTGCGCAGGAAGGGCTGCGCTTTTCCTAAAAACGCAGCCCTACTAGTGAAGGGCTGCGCTTTTTAAAAAAGCGCAGCCGTACATAGCAGAAGGGCTGCGCTTTTTAAAAAGCACATCCCTTCTGTAGGTAAGAAGGGGTGCGCTTTTCCTAAAAGCGCAGCCCTACTAAGTGAAGGGCTGCGCTTTTTAAAAAAGCGCAGCCCTTCTGCTATGTAGGGCTGCGCTTTTGAAGAAAAGCGTAGCCCTTCTTAAAAAAATTTGAAATAAAAAAGTTTGCGGGCTTCAAATATAATGAGTAGAAAACATTAATTAACTTATCAAAAACGTAGAATGTATAAAAATGTTAAAGAAGAAAAACGTAAAATGAGCATAAAAAAGTTCAATGAGAAAAAAAAGTAAAATGAGCATAAAAAAGTTCAATGAGAAAAAAAGTAAAATGAGCAGAACGTAAAATGAGCAAAAACGTTGATAAATGAGCACAAAATTGTTAAATGAGCAAAACCATAAAATAAGTGAAACAAAAAATGAGCAAAAATGTTATGAAATGATCAAAATTTTCGTAAAATGAGGAAAAATGAGTGGTTCTCACCATAAGGGTGGTTTTAACTAAGTTTCCATATGTCTATAATGTGGAAGGGGATCCTTTAACGTACGATGAGGCCATGAAATCTAAAGATGCTCCAGTTTGGAAGGAAGTTATTGATGATGAAATGGACTCGATCATGGGGAATAACACATGGGTTCTAGTGGACCTACCTCCTAAATGTAAACCAATACGGTGTAAATGGATTTTCAAGAAGAAAATGAAAGTCGATGGAACTATTGACAAGTTCAAAGCCCGATTAGTGGCTCAAGGCTTTTCCCTAAAGCCGGGGAAACGATTATTTCGATACATATGCACCTGTAGCTCGAATCTCCACTATAAGATAATTGATTGCTCTTACGGCAATCCATAATCTTGTGATCCATCAAATGGATGTCAAGACAGCGTTCTTGAATGGAGAGTTAGATGAGAAGATTTACATGAGACAACGTTGGGTTTGTTGTCAAAGGTCAAGAACAAAAAGTTTGCAAATTAATTAGATCTTTGTATAGGCTAAAACAAGCACCTAAGCATTGACATCAAAAGTTTGATGATGTAGTGTTGTCTATTTTCTTTTTCCAATATCCATGTCTTTGTCATGAATAGAGAAGAGGATATGAGAAAGAGTAAAGAAAACGGTTGTTTTTGTCATGAAAAAAGTTCATTTAATTTCATGTGACTTTCAAAGTACCATTATGGTTTTATATTTCCAATATCCCATATTCCCACATTAAACCCATGTTTGTGGTTAAACTATACTAATCTATGCTAAATTTGTGTTTAAACTATACTAATCTACGCTAAACCAACCCATATTTGTGTTTAAACTACACTGATTTATGCTAAATTAACCCATGTTTGTGGTAAAACTACACTAGTTTGCGGTAAATCAACCCATATTTATGGTTAAACTACACTAATTTATGCTAAGCTTGTGGTTAAAATACACTAATATATGCTAAACTAATCCATGTTTGTGCTTAAACTACACTTGTTTATGCTAAACCAACCCATGTTTGTGGTGAAACTACACTAGTCTGCGCTATAGCAACCCACGTTTATGGTTAAACTACACTAAACTATGCAAAACTTGTGTTTAAACTACACTAATCTATGCCAAACCAACCCATGTTTGTGTTTAAACCACTATACCCATAAGCAACGATATATCACGTAAAAAGAAAAAAAATATAATAAAGATATTTCTGCGGTTTCGGCCAAAAACCGTAGCAATATGATATTTCAACGGAATTTTTTTTGAAAAAAGTTTACTTTTTGACCAGACATATTGCTGCGGTTTCTGACAAAAACCGCAACAATATATTAAAATAATATTGGAAAAAAATATTTTAATATATTGCTACGGTTTTTAAAAAAACCACAACAATATCATCATTTATTTCATAACAGACGCTAGGTTTGGACACTCCCTCATTTAGTCCTTTTTCAGCCTTCAGCCGCATAAGAGGCGCTAGGGTTTCAAGTCTCCTTTCTCTCTCCTCCTTCTTTTCACCCGTCCCTCTACTCCTTCTTTTCAGCCGTCCCTCTCCTCCTCCTTTTCAGTTGTCCCTTTCCTTGAGTTTCCTCCTTTTCAGTCGTCTCTTTCCTTGAGTTTCCTCCTTTTTCGATGCACCATAACCGCCCTCTCCTCGAGTTTCACTCCCGCTATGTGTTCGCGTCTCACTCACACCATCTTCATTACCATTACCCACTCTCATCTTTCTCCCCCCTTGCTTTTCTAACCCACCGAAAAGGAAACATCTCTCTCTCCTCCTTACATTCATCGCTGAAGACCAACCGGAAATGAAGACCAAGCACATGAAATGAAGACCAAGCGCATGAAATGAAGACCAACCGGACAAGTTTTGCCTCGATGGCTGAAGACCAACCGGAAACGAAACATGTTTCCCTTTTTTTGTTTTTTTTTTCATTTTTTTTTTAATATTTTGGTAGTTGTTTTTAGATCTAAATTTATTTTTCGTTTTTCTCTTCATTACCGTACCAGTGCCATCGTTGTCGACCGTTCGTTGCTGTTGTTGCTATGTGACTCCTTCGTTGTTGCGACCAGATCTGTTTTATTTTGGGTGTAATTTTGTTTTTTTTTTTCTTGCGGCCAGATCTGTTGTTACTATATGTTTGTTTAATTTTCTGGTAATTTTACCAGATCTAGAATTTTTTTTGATTCATTTACATTTTTTAATAATATTTCTAGAAGTTGAATTTTTTTTTACTTTGTTGTTGATTATAAGATGTCATTTTATCTTTCTATGGGCTGTAAATTTGGCAAATAGTGGATTGATTAATTGCTTGGTTTTAATATTTCAAATTTGATTGTAAAATACGGAATTTTTTTTTAGTTGTACCAGTAAATATTGCCGCGGTTTAAGGCAACAACCGCAGCAATATGCGTATTTTTCATTATTAAATACAGCATATTGCTGGTGTTTTCCCTAGGAACCGCAGCAATATCCTTAATTATTCTGCTATAAGTTAGATATATTACTGTGGTTTTACCCAAAAACCGCAGCAATATCTTCCAATATTTCTGCGGTTAAAAACCGCAGCAATATAATTATTACCTATTGCTCCCCTCTTAATTGTTGCACGCCAAAAACCGCTGCAATAAGCATTTATTCTACTAGTGAACTACAGTGGTTTATGCTAAACCAACTCATGTTTGTGGTAAAACTACACTAGTCTGCGCTAAACCAACCCATGTTTATGGTTAAACTATACTAATCTATGCTCAAACTACACTAATACTCCCTCTATTTTTTTTATTGTTCTCACTTAGAATCTTGGCACTATTCATACTTAGAGAGAATCTTCTCAATTTTTTTCAATTTATAAGAAAAAATATAGTCATGTGGGATCTTGTTTGATTCATCTCAATTAGTACATTATTAATATTCAATCATTATAATTTTTACTAATATATAATGGAAGATATTTAAGTTCAAAAATGTGCATTGGAGATGTGTACAGAAAAGTGAGAAAGATAAAAAAAAACAGAGGGAGTATATGCTAAACTAATACATGTTTGTGTTTAAACTACACTGGTTTATGCTAAACCAACCCATGTTTGTGGTGAAACTACAGTACTACACTAGTCTGTGCTATATATAGCAACCCAGGTTTATAGTTAAACTACACTAATCTATGCTAAGCTTGTGGTTAAACTACACTAATATATGTTATATTAAACTAACCCATGTTTGTGTTTAAACTACACTTGTTTATGCTAAACCAACCCATGTTTGTGGTGAAACTACACTAGTATGCGCTACAACAATCCATGTTTATGGTTAAACTACACTAATCTATGCTAAACTTGTGGTTAAACTACACCAATATATGCTAAACCAACTCATGTTTGTGGTGAAACTACACTGGTATGCGCTACAACAACCCATGTTTATGGTTAAACCACACTAATCTATGGTAAACTTGTGGTTAAATTACACTAATCTATGTTAAACTAACCCATGTTTGTGTTTAAACTACACTGTTTTATGCTAAACCAACCCATGTTTGTGGTAAAACTACACTAGTTTGCTATAATAAATTGTTTATGAACACCTTTGTCACCCCAAACAGCAAGTGCAAGCACCAACTGTTTTGGAACAGTTATTTCACAATCATCTTGCTAATTAAATTCAACGTAATTCGAATATTGCAAATACGCTATTTTGGATACAAACAACTAGTACGGTAAAAAAAAGCCAATAATTTTGGGTAAAACTAAAAAAAGAATGATGTTAAGAATTGAAATTACAATAATCTAAAAATAAATTTAAAAAAAAAAAAAACCGACCCAACATCATAGGAGAGGAGAGTCACGAGTTGAGAGTAATCCCAACATCATACAACTTTTGATCAAGTTCGACCTTATCTTTTACGATCAAGTATTCTATAAACCATGACGTGGCCCACTCGACGCAAAGCTTGGCCCAAACTTATTTTGTGTCATCTACGTCGCACACTTGGTCACGTGCGACGCACATTGTTGGATCGTTTGCGTCGCGTACTTCAAACTGTCCGATGCAAATCTTCTTTTTATGACTACAACTCGTATCTGGACCCATGTTGTGCGTCGCACTCTTCATTGTGTGCGACGCAAATAGTATTTCTGCGTTGTTTCCGTGTTTGTGCGACGCAAATGAGGCGATGCAAATTGACCTTTTTCTACTAGTGTATGAATCGTACTTATAGACATATGATTGTCATTTGATACAGTATTATAACATGTCAAGAGTCGTTTTACTAATTTATAATCAATAGAGTATTAGTTACTAACATGGAAGACATAACACAATAACAATTATCCGATTATTACTGATGGCCCGATATTAGGATTTAGGACTTAATGTCTTAATAATTACATTGGCAATTTGACTTATGTCTTATTGTTGATACTTGCTAGTGTGTTAACTTTGTAATATCATTAATATGTTATCACTTTATCAATTATCTATTAATTAGTATTTTTGCACTTAGTAACAATTAACAAATAATAAGTTAGTCAATTACTGAGTTAATATGTCTAAGTGAGTAACTGACTAAATGATAAGTTACTATATGGTTGTTAACAAGTTATTCTGTAGTAATAAAATGATGAATAAAAAAAGAGAGAGAGATGAGGGTATGCGAGAATCGACGCCGCTGAGAGAGATGAGAGTGTGTGTTTGAGACTTAGGTTTAGGGTTTCATTTAAGGGTTTAGTTTTTATAGGGGTTGTTTGGGGTGATTTCAACCATTGGATTAGATCTAACGGTTAGAATAGTAGGATAGGAGAGATAAGGGTTTCTGAAAAGAAGGGGAGATTAGATCATTTTGGGCCATTGGATCTTTATTCTTTTACAAATCAAAGGCTAAAATTAAGGATCCATGTGTTTGTTTTTTGGCCAATGAGATTTGCGAAATGATAATGCTTATTATTATTATTATTATTATTATTATTATTGTTACTATTGTTATTATTATTGTTATTATTATTGTTACTATTGTTATTATTATTATTATTATTATTATTATTATTATTATTGTCGTTATTGGTATTTTTATTATGTTATTTTATTATTTAGAATCACAATGCTTACCATAATCAATTCATTTATAAAATTCCAGTAATTGATCGTACATTCATACTTAATATATAATACTCATTATTATCGTTAGTTATACTATTAGAGCATATTAAGAGTCGATACTCATTAATAATCAATTGCGTATTAGCTACAATGATTCCAATATTATTATATCGCAAAATATTTAAGCATACTGATAAAATAGTTTGTTTATAGCCACATGTATATTTATATATATACAAAGTTAAGAGAAGATCATAAACACTATATTAGTATTAGACTATAGTATAACATGACAATTAACTTAAATAATCTTATAACTTATAAAGACGACAATGGAGTAACTGACTAAGCGTTAAGTTACTATATGGTTGTTAACAAGTTACTATCTAGTAACTAGTAAGTACTTGTTAAATAATTCACTTATGGTTGTTTCTTGTTAACAGTTAACTTATTGATTTTACTTTTTAATAAGTTGTGGTTAGCTTTTATAGGGGAGAATGATTTGGGGGTTATTATTATTATTATTATTATTATTATTATTATTATTATTATTATTATTGTGTAACATATATATGAGCACCCAACTCGGCATCTGTCACCAACTGAGCGAGCTCATATATACGTTGCTGTGTGAGTCCAGATTTTCTGAGTTGGTGTTACACGAAGAATGGGGAGTTTAGTGTGAGAAGTGCGTATCACTTGGAGATGGAGAGAAGGAGTGGCAATGCAGGAGGCTCACGCGGGGATGTGTTAAAAAAGCTATGGAAGAATATATGGGGAGCGCAAGTTCCGCAAAAGGTAAAACATCTTGTGTGGAGAGCGGTAACAAATAGCCTTCTTACGCGAAGGAAACTGTTGGAGAGAGGGCTGAGGATTGATCCACAATGCCCGAGATGTGGGGAAGAACGGGAAAGTGTTGAACACTTGCTGTTGCACTGTTGTGAAAGTAGGCTTGTATGGCGGTCCTCTCCTCTTAGAATTGAGAGTGGGGTGGAGCATGACATAGGAAAAACTAGGTCGTCACTAGCCTCCTAAAATCAAACAAACCTAACTAAATCACTAGACTAAGTAAAGTGATAAGTAAGGATAGAATCCACAGGGAATAGCAAGAAGAACACTAATGTTGCTAATTGTTGCAAGCTAAGACGAAGATTTAGCAAAAGGTTTGGCTTGTTAAACTAAGAACTAGATTAAGTAATTAACCAAGGTCTTAAGAGAATGCTAAATGATTGGGAAAGAAATTGATTGATAAAAACATTGGGAGAAGGGGGTAAACACCATCCAATCATGATTTAGGAAATAAGAAGCGCGAAGTATAGGGGGAAGGATCAAGCAACAACCCTCACTCAATTCCCACTCTCATGAGCAATTAAGTAAGAACATAACATAAACATCAACTCTAGTCTCCTCTCTCAACTTGACTAAAGTATCAATCAACAAACATCCTAATCCTAGAAAGCAAGTAGATAATAGTTATGCTATTGATCGATTAAGCAATCCAAACGAACCCCTAACTTTTTATTCAAATACCAAAATCAATCATGGTTGGGTTTTCACCCCAACCCCCAACTAATTAACTACTCACTAATCATCATAGTCATCATAATAATACTAATAGAAGGAGAAAATAAATCAAACATGAACAACTAAACAATCAACACACCATCTAAAACAAGATTAAGATAAAAGAAAACTAAAATCTAAACATGGGTTAAACTAATTTTAGACAAAACTTAAATAAGTAAAAAGATAAAAGTATCAAAAGTAGAGAGAAGAGGAGATACTACTTAAACCATGAAGAAGAAATGAAGATCTTGCATAAAAACCACAATTTTTGTCATAATCCAAGCTACAAAACCATGGAAATCTACTTTCTCTCTCTAGAACTTCACTTTCTCTCACTAGATTAAGCTAAGAACTCTCTAAAAATGATTTTCTGGAATAAAAATTAAAATATCATTAAGTGAAAAAAGTATTTATATCCCCACAAAAATGAGGCTAAAAACAGCGATTAACATAAAAATTGTCGCGAAAAATAACAAGGAGCGCCCGCTCCTTGTTAAATAGGAGCGCCCACTCCTAATAAAATGAGGCGATGGAGCGGGAGCTCAAGGGTAGCTCTTGGGTAGCTCCATCCCTACTGCCAACAAGGTAGATGCCCAGCAGGTAAGGAGCGCCCGCTCCTTGTTAAATGCGCCCCAAGGAGCGCTTGCTCAATGGGAGCTCCTTGGTAGCTCCAAAGTCTCTGCTCTCCTCTGCCATCCTCAATGCATAAAGGAGCGCCTGCTCCTGTTTCCTTGAGAGCGCCCGCTCCTTTGCTCCTCATGCTAGGAGCTCCAGCTCCTTGGTAGCTCCCTCCTAGCTCCAATTTTCTGGTTTACTTTGCACGTACAGGGACTTGCAGGAGCGCCCGCTCCTTTTTCCTTTTTGCCTTCTTCCTCATATACAAACACATCAAACAATAGTTAGTGGTCAAAGGAGAGGGGAAAGAACCATGAAATTTCATCTACCTAGCATGCACTATTAAGAGGATGAAAATGAGAAAATTAAAGGAAAAAGCGCTTTTAGATTCAAAATTATCATGTAAATCTTGCCAAATATGCATATGAGTGAGACCAAATTCTCACTGATTAGAGCAACATTTGATGATGGCTGAGTGGTGCTGTGAATGGCTGGAGAAGTGTGTAGATGTGAAAGCTTGGGAGATTACAATGATGGTAATGTGGCAAATATGGAATATAAGGAATATTTGGGTGTTTGATCAGCGGAAGGCCGACCCGCATGAAGCGTGTGCTCGAGCTCTTAAACTGATGGAGGACTTTGCTACTGCTACAACGCGTGTGAAGGCTATTATCTCCAGCGCAGATTAGGTTGCGCAGCATTGGAGGAAGCCGAGCCAAGGCCGTGGTAAACTCAATTCGGACGCGACAGTTAAGGTGGGGGCTGTTATACGAGATGAGGTAGGCAATGTTCTAATAGTGGTAGGGGTCAGGATGCAGGATGTATCATCTCCTGAAGAAGCTGAAGCACGAGCTATTCTATTTGGACTGCAAACTGCCTTCGATGCGAGCCTCAGGAACCTTGAAGTGGAATCGGATTGCTTGAATGTGATAAAGCTTCTTAATGGGCATAAAGCAAGGACCCTTACTCAAGTTATTGTTAACGATAATTTATCTCTTTCAAACTCGTTTTCCTTTGGTTCATTTTCTTTTGCTAATAGGTCGTGTAATAAGCTGGCTCACTCTATGGCACAACTCTCTCTTTCCTATGATGAGATGAGGGTGTGGCTGGAGGATCACCGTCCTGACTTGCTTCCCCTTGTCTTGGCGGACAAGGCTTTGATTACTTAATATATTGGTTCCTGGTTTTCCCGTCAAAAAAAAAAAAACATATATATGAGCACTCATTATAATCACTTAGAGTTTATATGAACTGTTGTAAACATATGCATGTAAACATATATAGTCATATATAGTCACAACATAATACATATACATCGCGTTATGTTTGTTATTATTATTGCTATTATTAGCATTGTTGTTACTATTACTATTAGTATTTATATTGTTATTGTTAGTATTCCTGTTCTTATTTGTATTACTATTGCTATTGTTATCATTTTTACTATTACTGTTATTATTTGTATTATTATCATCATTGTTTTAAGTTTTTTTATTTATTATTATTATCATTATTATTATTGTTATTATTATTATTATTATTATTATTATTATTATTATTATTATTATTATCATCATCATCATCATCATCATCATAGCTATCTACAAATATATATACCAATCATAATGCTTATAATAATAAATCATTTATATAAACCTTGGAATTGATCGTTGACTCGTTATTATTATTGTTGGTTATAATATATAATGTTAGAACATATGAAGAGTCGTTCTACTCCTTTATTCATTAAAGTGATTTTACGCACTTGATTAGTCGAAATAAGAGTTGACTAAGAGAATACACTAAACATCACAATAAATAATATAGTGCTTTTATTAGTTCAACCGATATGACAAACGTCCAACCGAATTCAAAATTTATGCAACGGGTAAGCCTTTGACCCGAATATGAAGAGTTAAAAAGGATGCATGTGACATAACCAATATCAAATTCCACCTGAGTTGATGCATTTTTTTTTAAGAAATCGAAAGTAACTGAATCCCAATTGAAAATAACTGTTTAACTGATAGTAATAGATAAAAAATCAACTATTTAAACCAAAACTGTACGGGTCAAACCAAAAGACAACTGTAAACTGAACTTAACTGGAAATTGAATTAATTGTATGGATTGAAACTGGAAAAGTTTAAACTGAATCAATTGAACTCGGAAAAAATACTATATTAAGCTTCAAATTGCACGTCAAAGTGCTACTAGAATGTATATTGTCTGCCCCATAGTATGGTATGAATAAATTGTTTATGAACACTTTTGTCACCCCCAAACAACAAGTGCAAGCACCAAATGTTTTGGAATAGTTATTTCACAATCATCTTGCTAATTAAATTTAACGTAATTCGAATATTGCAAATACGCTATTTTGGATACAAACAACTAGTACGGTAAAAAAAGCCAATAATTTTGGGTAAAACAAAAAAAAATAAAATCACAAGAAGTACAACATTTCTAAACATGATCAATACTTTCCCTCTGGCTTCAACAGCAAAAAAGACTTTGTAAAAAAAAAAAAAAAATAACAAAAAAAAGAATGATGTTAAGAATTGAAATTACAATAATCTAAAAATTTATTTTTTTTAAAAAAAAGAGAATCCGACCCAACATCGTAGGAGAGGAGAGTCACGATTTTAGAGTAATCTATAAATCAAGAAGTTATCTTTTACGATCAAGTATTCTATAAATCAAGAAGTTAAATGCACTTCTTACAACTTGATAAACATTTAAACACCACCAAGCACACTGCACAAGCATACGTAGCTTCTTGAATTGTTTCCCACACCACCAAGCACCAGCATACCTTCTTGTTTCCCACACCAGTACACCACCAAGCACCAGCTCCAACGTAACAATGAGCACCACTTTTTTTAATATTCCTTGCTACAAATTTAAACCAACAGTTGAAGAAATATTTACAGAGTGTCTAAAACCCAAAATCTGTGGTAAAAAACTGTTAGAATATGTATAAGGGTAATGAAAATGACTACTATATGAACAATGAATCTTCTAGGCGTGTTGGGACACTTTCCCAAAAGCAATATTCCTACCCTACACTGAGCACGGGTTACAAGGAATTCACTTCCGAGATACAAAGAAGAACAACAAATATCACGCTCGTTATGAGATTTGTCAAATGAGTGAAAGAAAGAAAATAATTTGTTAAAGATGATGAACTTCTTTTCTTTTATGCAATAGAGAGAATTTTCTATTTTTCTATCTAACACCTTCATCATATGAGTAGTATCATATATTACTACTGCTCCATTATTTCAGAATACAACCGAAACAATGCATTTGTTCAACCGCACAAACACACAAACTGCACAAAACCGCACAGAAATAAACTGCCTCGCGAGGTGCGATCGAGGTCGCGAGGTGCGACCAGCCTCGACAACAAAATTCTGCTTTGCTTAACAGTGTCGCGAGGTGCGACCCAGGTCACGAGGTGCGACCAGCCTCGACCTTCACTTCCTGCTTGAGCGAGACAGCTTCGCGAGGTGCGACAAATGTCGCGAGGTGCGACCAGCACCCACTCCTCCATGTTTGTGCGTTACTATGGCATGCTTGGCTATCAAAGTTTGCAAGCAGACCACTAAGCATAGTATGTATTACATATAATGTTTCAAGTAACAACACCATAACCAAGTAACTTGAAACAACATATCATGAAATAAACTAACTTATACTCTAAATCTCCAACAATCCTCCCCCATTTAGAGTATATATAATAGTTATGCATAAACAATCATAACAAAACAATCTTATGCATAAATGAAAGTGTATAAAACTTGAACTTCCATATAGTATAGTACACATTCCAAGTATCCGTATCCAATTGGTGTCGATAACGATTGAACCAATTTCAATACATAATGGAAAACCCGAAGATACTATACACACAAGATAAAATTACTTACACTCATTATAAACCGACACATAAAGCCTTGTGTCCATATCTATTCATAAGTGTATCAAAGCTATGCCCCATTAGCTCCTTGAAGCGGCTAAACTTCACACTTACATAGGTAGATCTCTAAAATACATGCTACTGTGACAAGCACAAACAAGAGACCTATTAAGATTTACAACCTCCTTATACAACACAGTGACAGAACTACAACTTAGGATGAATTAAAGTTCTACAATCATCTAAATGAAGAAATTAATCTTATTGAACTTAAGACCCAACGTCATATTGGGCGTTAAGTTAAGATTCCCTCATTCGTGATTCTCGAGGGGCTCCAATCCTAAACCGATTGCCATCCTCTTTACATTATCTCTAGCCAAGGCCTTTGTAAAACAATCCGCTAGATTATACGTTGTACGTACATAGTCAACAGTATTACACTATCCTTGATAAGTCCTTGGATGTAGCTATGCCTCACACCAATGTGTCTTGACTTACCATTATAGACTTGACTATATGCCCTTGCCAAAGCAGCATCGTTATCACAATGAATCGCTATTGGCGATATCGGTTTTGGCAACAAAGGAATCTCAATCATGAGATTCTTCAACCACTCCGCCTCTTTGCTTGCGGAAGATAAAGCGATAAACTCCGAAGTCATGGAGGAATCCGCTATGCAAGTTTGTTTCTTGGAAGCCCAAGATATAGCACCTCCCCAAGTAGAAATACCCATCCACTTGTAGAAGATGATCTTCTTTATTAAGATCCAACTTGCATCGAATACCCTTCTAAAACCGAAGGATACCACTATAGGATAAACCATAGTCCTTGGTTTTTCCTAATACCTTAACACACGACGAATAGCTTGCCAATGTTGTACACTAGGATTACTAGTATACCTACTGAGTTTGCCTACCGCAAATGCGATATCCGGCCTAGTACTCGTCATTGCATACATCAAACATCCAATCACCCTTGAATACTCAAGTTGAGATACAGCACTACCTACATTAGGTAATAATTTCTCACTAGGGTCCATTGGAGTTGACACAAAAGAGCAACCACTAACATCGAATTTCTTAAGAACCTTTTCGATGTAGTGAGATTGAGACAAACTCAATTTACCTTTGCTTCTTTTAATTCCTAGAATGACATCCGCCTCCCCCAAATCTTTCATTGAGAACTTAGACGATAGAAAAGATTTAGTCCATTCAACTTGGGATAAATCAGTTCCAAAAATTAGCATGTCATCTACATATAAGCAAATCATCACACCATGACCATTGTCATCAAATTTGCTATATACACACTTGTCTGAATTGTTCAATTTGAATCCATTAGACAACACTACCTCATCAAATTTTTGATGCCATTGCTTAGGTGCTTGTTTTAGCCCATACAAAGATCTAATTAGTTGCAAACTTTTTGTTCTTGACCTTTGACAACAAATCCAACCGGTTGTCTCATGTAAACCTCCTCATCTAATTCTCCATACAAGAACGCAGTCTTGACATCCATTTGATGGATCACAAGATTATGAATTGCTGCAAGGGCAATCAATAATCTTATAGTGGAGATTCGAGCTACAGGTGCATATGTATCGAAATAATCGATACCCGGCTTTTGAGAAAAGCCTTGTGCCACTAACCGGGCTTTGAACTTGTCAATAGTTCCATCGATTTTCATTTTCTTCTTGAAAATCCATTTGCACCCTATTGGTTTACATTTAGGAGGTAGTCCGCTAAAACCCATGTGTTATTCCCCATGATTGAGTCCATTTCATCATCAATAGCTTCCTTCCAAAATGAAGCATCTTGAGATTGCATGGCCTCATCATAGTTAAAGGATCCCTTCCACATTATAGACATATGGAAATTTAGTCAAAACACTATCTCTTGATCCTTCAACCAAATATACATGAAAATCCGGGCCAAAAGATTTCTCTTTCCTAACCCGTTTACTTCTCCTTGGTTGAGTTGATGTAGATGCAACATTTTCATCTAGAATTTGTTCATCTAACTCTGATCATTCATTTTGATCAATCTCTTGAATTTCGGTACTTGGAGTTATATCCTTTGGTCTAGGAACCGATGAATATCTATTTTCATCAAAATTGCATCCCTTGACTCCACAATAGTGTGAACCGACCAAAAGTCGTTTTGTTCTATAACATAGAACCTATAGGATTTGCTATGAGCAGCATATCCTATAAAGATGCATTCAACTCCTCTTTCACCTAACTTTTTACGTTTAGGTTCCGGCACTTTCACTATTGCCCTACATCCCCAAACTCTAATGTAACTTAGATTTGGTTTTCTTTTGTACCATAATTCATAAGGGGTTACTTTGTTCTTTTTCATAGGAACACGATTTAAGATGTAACAAGCAGTTAAAACCGCTTCACCCCAAAAACCATCACTCAAACCCGAGTAGATAACATAGAATTTACCATTTCTTGTAAAGTTCTATTTTTCTTTCCGCTACACCATTTTGTTGTGGTGTATAAGCCGCGTTGTTTCATGTATTATTCCTAAAGCTTGGAAATAACTAGGATTATGAAATTCACCACCTCTATCGGTTCTAAACCGTTTAACCTTGTCACTTAGTTGCAATTCTACTTCATTTTTATAGATCTCAAATTTTCTAGGCTTCATCTTTAGTAGACAATAGATATACATAACAAAATCGTGAATGATCATCAATAAATGTTATTATATATTTTTGTTTCCTAAAGAAGGTGTACTATGAAAATCACAAAGATCACTATTATACAATCAAGCAATTTAGTATCTCTTTCCACATTATTAGGGAAAGAACACCTAGTTATTTTGGTAAGCATGCATGTTCTACACTTCTCAATACTTGGATCAAAAGAAGGAATTAAATCATCCTTAGCCATAGAATATAATTTTCTATAATTAACATGACCAAGTCTTAAATGCCAAAGAGAAGAATTATCATTAATAACACACACATTGTTACTAAGCATTTGAAATGCTGAGTTTAAACATACCATTACACAAATAACCAAGTCCAACAAACAAACCACCTTTAGATAATATAAATTTGTCCGACTCAAAGACCATTTTAAAACCTATTCGATTCAAGATAGCTCCTGACACTAGATTACGCCTAAGTTCCGGAGCAAATACAACATCTCTTAACACTAGAGATTTGCCGGAACTAAAGACCAACTCTACTTGTCCTACACCAAGAACTTGAGCTGTAGAGTCATTCCCCATGTATAGAACTTCTCCATTGTCCACCTCCTTGAAGGTTTTGAATGAAGACCGCTCCTTGCACACATGCCTTGAAGCTCCTGAATCGATTACCATGAACAATCATCCTGTACACAAAAGATTTCAGAAATCATACACATATAATTCAAACTCGAATTACATGAAAGTTGTGTACAAGTACCTTGTTTGGCTTGGGATTGGCTAGACTCGCCTTTCCCTCCACCTTGCTCATTCTTTTTGTTCTTCTCCTCTTCCATAGGAAGCAATCTTTTTGAAGTGTCCGGGCTTGCCACACTCCCAACAACCACGTTGTTGAACACCTCCACCATTCTTAGGCTTCTTAAATTGTTGCCTTTGGTGAAATTATTAGCCCTCTTCTTAGGATTTGAGTCTTTGAACTTTCCATCCTCCACCATGTTAATGGTAGAAGAATTAGGATTTACCTCCTTTTGTCCATCTTGAACCCGAATGCCCTCTTCAATCCGAAGATGAGCACCCAATTGTTCCACATTTATATCATCTTTCCTATGTTTAAGAGTATTTCTAACATCCTTCCAACTTGGTGGTAATTTGTCAATTATTGAAGATACATAAAAGTTTCATCCATACTAATATTGTGTTGTTTAAAACTTCCTAAAATCCTTTGAATCTATGGAATTGTTCCATCACAGGCCTTGTTTCATTCATCTTAAAGTTATTAAAGTTACTAACTAAAAACTTCTTACTAGATGCATCTTCGGCCATGTATCTTGACTCAAGGTCATCCCAAAGCATTTTAGCGGATTCATAAAATTGATAAACATCAAATAAAGTGTCAGACATACCGTTTAAAACATGACCACGACATATATAATCGTCATTCTCCCACTTGTTCCTTCTCCTTGAGGCCTCCAAAGTTTCATCTTCCACAAACTCGGGTTTTGGAGTACTCAAAACATATGCCACCGAAAGAGAAGTGAGAAGAAAATGCATCTTCTTTTGCCATCTACGGAATCCCACACCCTCAAACTTTTCAAGTTTCTGAAAATTCGAAGTCATTTCACGTACCGTAGCCATCTTCAAGTAATATTGCTTTTGGATTGTTAGAATATGTATAAGGGTAATGAAAATGACTACTATATGAACAATGAATCTTCTAGGCGTGTTGGGACACTTTCCCAAAAGCAATATTCCTACCCTACACTGAGCAGGGTTACAAGGAATTCACTTCCGAGATACAAAGAAGAACAACAAATATCACGCTCGTTATGAGATTTGTCAAATGAGTGAAAGAAAGAAAATAATTTGTTAAAGATGATGAACTTCTTTTCTTTTATGCAATAGAGAGAATTTTCTATTTTTCTATCTAACACCTTCATCATATGAGTAGTATCATATATATACTACTGCTCCATTATTTCAGAATACAACCGAAACAATGCATTTGTTCAACCGCACAAACACCACAAACTGCACAAAATCGCACAGAAATAAACTGCCTCGCGAGGTGCGATCGAGGTCGCGAGGTGCGACCAGCCTCGACAACAAAATTCTGCTTTGCTTAACAGTGTCGCGAGGTGCGACCCAGGTCACGAGGTGCGACCAGCCTCGACCTTCACTTCCTGCTTGAGCGAGACAGCTTCGCGAGGTGCGACAAATGTCGCGAGGTGCGACCAGCACCCATCCTCCATGTTTGTGCGTTACTATGGCATGCTTGGCTATCAAAGTTTGCAAGCAGACCACAAAGCATAGTATGTATTACATATAATGTTTCAAGTAACAACACCATAACCAAGTAACTTGAAACAACATATCATGAAATAAACTAACTTATACTCTAAATCTCCAACAAAAACTTCCGCAGGAGTATCCAATAACCGAAGTTAATCTTTATGCTTGTCATCCCTATGAGTTATTCAAAGATATGGTCATGAAAGAAGATCGAGAGGAAGAAAGAATTCGCTACGTTTTTACCGAACTCAAGAAAGTTAGCAGCAAGCTAAATAAAGTCAGAAATAACCAACGTCGAATTGTCGGAGTTGGAACATGGAAAGGAGAGCGTCCTGACGAGATTATGATGAGGATGGAAAAGTTTTTGCTTATGATAGGTATTTTAAGTTTGTACCAGAACCTAAAAAAGAAGATAGTAACAGTATATTAATGGTGGAGGGAGAGTGGAGGATGCATGAATATTCCTTCCATCCAGACTTCTTGCAACAACTACAAGTAGAGATCAGGGAGTTTGTTCTATGCCGGATAACTATGAAAGTCAAGGGAAATAGTAGAGCAAAAAACAAGCGTGGATGTCGAGGACTGATTTATGTGCGCAAACCTCCTGCTTCTTCCAACGTCATGATGCAACCGCCCGCCGCTGCCGCTGCAGCTGTACAAGAGACGATTGAGCAACCAACTTATCATCTTAGCTGCAATGTTGCTGCTACTACTAGTACTACTATGGAGGAATTGGGTGAAAGTATGGAGTTTGTCGATAGTGGTAAAAGTTTGGACATCATCGTGGATGATACCATGAAGGAGGGTGATGGTAATAATAATGCTACTACTGATCATGTGGAGAACTCTTTCGTACCAACTTATTTCGATATATTTGGTTATTCTAGCGACGAAGAAAATAATATGGGTGAAGATATGGAGGTCCATGATAATGTAAATGAAACCGCATCTTCTTCTGATCTTAGCTGCTATGCTGCTGCTGCTGCTACTACTGTGGAGGAAGTGGGTGAAAGTATGGATATCATCGTGGATGATACCATGAAGGAGGGTGATGGTAATAATGCTACTACTGATGTGGAGTATTTCGAACCAAGTTTTTCGGATATATTTGGTTATTCTAGCGACCAAGAAAATAATATGGGTGAAGATACGGATGTCCATGATAATGTAAATAAAACCGCATCTTCTTCTGATCTTAGCTGCTATGCTGCTGCTGCTACTACTACTGTGGAGGAAGTGGGTGAAAGTATGGATATCATTGTGGATGATACCATGGAGGGTGATCAAAGAGATTGCGATACCGTTTGTTCTACTCATCTTTGTGGCAATAGTACTACTACTTCTATGGAGTATTTGTGTGAACCTTTACAGGTGCCTGAAGACAACCTTCATGATATTGACTTTGGCTTCCAATATATAGAATTCAAACTTGTGGATGAGTTCCTTAGAGATGTATAAAATAAGATTTTGTTCTATCCAATTAGTGTAATTATTAGTGTCTTATCAAAGTAACTGTGCTAATTACCAATTTAGTTTGTGTTTGTGGATTTATAAGATTGAGTTCTTTGAATAATGATCAATGGAATTTATGCTTACATTTGAAACTCTTTTATGTACAAGCGGCACATATATATATATGTATATTCTTGCTAAGTTAATTTTCTCGAGTTTATGCTTCAAGCAAAACTATTGGATATTGAATATTAAGCACAATTACAAACTACTGCATCTTCCTCTTAAGCACAATTACAAACTATTGCATCTTCCTAACAATATTTAAACTAGTGTAGTGGCTTTAGAATTTGGAACGCAACAGCCATAAACCACCATTTACAAATCAAAATAGTTGCTCACTCAGTTGTTGTCCTAGTTGCTAGACATCTAATTACATTTGAAATAAAAGTTCAGACAATTCATAGGTGCCTAATAATATAGGAGGTACTAAAACCACCATTTACAAATACAAAATTTGTTTGTTCAGTTGCTATTACATCTATATGTAGAATAGACTCATCCCAAGAAGCCTCCTCTAACCTCTTCAGTTTCCCCTGTAGCATTCAACTTTCTCTTCGAAGTGTGATGCACCTGGACGTTTGGCTCTCTGAATTGTACTTTTAGATCCTTTCCACAAAGGATAACTTTCTACCATTGAAGAGGTGTTCCATGTATTCCCTGCATAGCAAAGTTTTTTACTTCACTTTTCCCAGTAGTACATATTCCATAACTATCATAGCTTTGCAAGTCAATCAATAAGCCTCCGCTAAGTATCTACATTGCTGTTTTCTTCTTGTTGTGGAGAATTTTATAGTTGGTTGTTTAAATAAATTTGGCAATTCCTGATGAACTGGAGTTATAATCTTACAATGAAGTGGTAGCTAGTTCTACCAGTAAAATTGTTGATCAGATAATTGCTTTGGTTCGAGTTGGGTGCGCGGAAAGCATAGACTCCATTTCGAGCCTTTTGATTCACTTGTCATGTTGTTGGAGTTTCTAAAATCATTTTAGAGATTAGTTTGAGTAGATGTGCAGTTTAATTTGATGTGTTATTTTCTGCTCCTGGGATGTGTTGGTTGCAACTGATGAGCAATTTTTAGAGTATCCCTCTGAATAGCTAACTTTGAGGGGCTGAAAATGAGAGGATTATAGAAAATATATCGCTCATCATAGAATGTATTCAATCATTCATTCTCCTATAATTAAAGATTAGGATATAATCTGAAAATAATGAGAAATTAGTATAATCGGACCAGAACTTCATGATATTACTCTTGTAAATCTGAATGACAAAAATTACTTGGGCGCCATGCAAAACTCTAGCTTCCCATGGACCCTAACTTAGCAGCTTGCATTCTAGCTCAGGACCCAACACTTCAAACAGGCTCAATGATCACAGGATCACCAACCGAACCATTCGCTAACTTTGTATCCTGTTTTTACCCTGTGTTCTGTTTTCATGAAATGGAATTCAGTTTGTTTTGAGTTTCCACGTTTCGCTTTCGCTCATATCTTGGATTAGCACTTGATAATACTGTGTAAGCCACTGGCTAAAGCACCACATTAGCTGTCATCTTTTTTATGTTTAAGAAGATTAAAAGAATGTGATAAGGTCTGCTCTCGTCTATTCCATAAATTTAATTGATATTTGTTTCAAGTTTTGTTAATTTTTCCTTCAGTATTGTTGAATTTGTGTGAGATGTCTGTTTGAATATCATTAGGAAGATGCAATAATTTGTAGTAGTTGTGCTTAAGAGGATCTTATGAACCACTATGTATTATTAGCACACAGGGCTTCTAAAACGTTTGATGGAGATGGTGTTGATAAACATTAAACAGTATACACCATAGGAAACACTAACTAGAAGTGAATACAAACTCATAGCATCAATTAAACATCAAATACATGAACATGTATAAAATTGAATCACCTAAGATTTCCGCCGAAACAAAAGCATCAATCGAAGGAAAGGAAAACTAAATTCACTGGATATAAACATGAAATTAAAGAGTTCAAGAATGTGGTACATCGGAAAAAAACTCCCACATAAATAAATGGTATCATGGTTTGGCCTGGTTGTTTTAGTTAGAAATTATAGACAAAGTCCAATTCCACCAAGATCAGGAATATGAATGCACTCCAGTCCATCACAGCAAGCGTATGGACCTTCACCTGGACAGACATGATTTTGTTGCTGACATTGTGGTGTTTTACTGGGTGAGGGTGACTCAGGAGCTGGAACATATTTTTGAGACTCATATGGCCCTGGAGTATACGATGATCGCCCTGCTAATGTTGGAACTGCAAGCATACAAGAAAATAGTATCCATCTTAACTCTCTATTATAAGAACAATTCAGAAATGACCTTCACATAGCTATTTGACGTTATCTCAAAAAAAATCCTGTATAGACTTCTTTGCTATCGGAACTAATCATTTTCCAAAAGAATTGTTAATACCATATTCATAGCAACGATATTACTCTATACACAACTTTAACGATCGATGTCTTCAAGTCTCAGTTAGAATAACTCATAAAATTTTGATATCGTGTATATATGTAGATATACAATAAGACAAATCTTATAATATTGTGTACTTAATATAGTTTTTTTCCAATACTAGTAAAAAGTTATTGTGTGGTTATAATGCAACAAGTCCAATTAGAAAAAGTTTTAGAAAACAGATGGAGCAATAAAATATTTTGATTCTATGAGAACTACGTACATATATTATATACTACTATAAGCTAATAAGGGAAGTTAATTGAAAGGAGTTAAACCTGATGTAGAAAGTAACAGAATTGCTAACATCATAGCAATAACAGAATAGTTGCTGTGAATCCCCATCGTTATTTGATGATTGCTAAAGAGAGCTTATGTTATGAAGATATGGTGAACTGGTGATAGGTTCATCCTCTACGTTGTCTACTATTTATAAAGTTTCTCAATGGCAGCATTAGCAATATCTGAGCTGTAACTACGTAGTGATATGAATTAGTAGTATATGATAATGATAATGATAATGATATGCATCACGAGTTTCATTTTAGCCAGTAAAAGACAACTAATTGCTTAACTTAGATACTCCACCAAATCTAAATCAATTTTTTGCGACGTGGAATTTATTTTAATCTAATAATGTAGAATTGAGGTGCACCACTTTTATTGTTGTTGAAGTCGTGTATGTATAGGATTTGGTGTACTTGTTATTGAAATTTACTAGATATACAACAATTGATGTATGCCCTTTTGAGCCTAAAATCTACCTTCATCCAGATTTAGTCTTCGCTTACTCGTCTAGGCAATGCATAAATAATTCACACGCTTGCACCAAGTGAAACATGCACATAGAATAACCATTCATCTAACACACTTTTTGGCTATTTGGTCACATGAAAAGACAATAGTCAATGAAAAAAAGGTACCCCAAAACTAGTCACCAAACAGACACATGTACAAGGCCACAAGATTTAGTTACTGTTGTGCATGTACATGTTATGGTTTATGCACATGTTATGTTTTGATGATGAAAATTAATATAATATATTTTGCGTGAAAGTATGTAACAGTTGCAACAGATGCATGAAGAAAGAAATTGATAAACGAAGACTTTGAAGAAAAGAAGAATCAAGAATGAAGTTCTAGTTTATAATTTCTTAGAATAGTAACTTTAGAATAAAATGTAATATGTTCTAACTTAGTAATATGCTATGTGCTAAATATAGAAATATAAAGTTATATAGTTATTATTTTCTTAGAGTTAAGAAAGTAAATAATTATATTAAATTTATATATCTATATAAGAGGAAATAGATTTTCGAAATCAGAAATAAAAAGGGATTAAGGAAAACGAGTTTTTAGAAAAAGATTTTGTAAAACCGAGTTTCTAAAAGATTTTGATAAAAACAAGTTTTTGAAAAGATTTTAATCAGTTTTGATAAAAACGAGTTTTGAAAAGATTTTGATAAAAATCAGATTTTAATAAAACGAGTTTTTGAAAAAAAAAGATTTTGATAAAAATCGTTTTTGATAAAACCGAGTTTTTTAAATAAAAAGATTTTTATAAAACAGAATTTTATTAAAACATGTTTTCAGATTTTCTAAAAGGATTTGGAAAAATACTTTTTAGATATAAACAGACTTTGAGTTGAAAAAGAAAATTTATGTGGAAAACTTATCTTTTTTTGTTTAAAAGATAAAGATAGAAAAAGATAAAGTTTTATCCCTTAAATCAAGGATTAAAAGATAAAGATATTTTTAAGTGATTTTCGTCCTAAACAAGTCTTATAAAAGGGAATCAGAATTCACTTTTAAATCTCATGTTTTCAGAGAAAAAATCGAGTCTATTAAAAGCTGAAAACTATTTCCTCCGGCACTGAGCATAGCACTGAGCTAGATAGGTTTAAGTTACTATTTCACAATTGTAATTGTCCTCTATTTGCTTGACTAAGAAGCACATCATTGAGGATCATTCTTTCTTGTAACTTTTACATTATAGAGAGTGTCAACACTTATAGTTAAGTGTTGGGAGTCATTACTAGGGTTAGTATTGAGGGGAATCGTATTGTATCAAGAGTTTGATATTTTAGGATTCAAAGAAATAAAAAAGTTTTTGTTTCTTGTGGACGTAGATCTCAGAGGTGAGATTGAACCACGTTATATCTTGTGTCAATTCTAATATTCTTTAAGTTTATTATTCGAAAAAACCCAAATCAGCGATTTACGAGTGTTCGGCACAGTGCCAGGCACTGAGCCACAAAAGGGTTTTTGCGAAAAATGATCGATTAGATTTCATCACTCAATTCAACCCCCCCTTCTTGAGTGTTCCCTTGTGTTCCAACAAGTGGTATCAGAGCAGGCTATTCTCGTAAGACTCACATCTAGAGAATAGAAACCATGAACACACAAGACGACTTTCGCGACAAGTATTCCAAGTGTCCAATTTTCAACGGGAAAGACTATGGATGGTGGAAGACTAGGATGAGGATCTACATTCAAGGTTCTGACTTTCAATGCTGGAGAATCATAAAGACTGGACCTCTTCCTATCCAAAACAAAGATGATGAAGGAAACCTGATCGACAAGGAGGAAGATGATACAATTCTGTTGACTACGGAAAGGCAGAAAAGAATTTCAAAGCTATGAGTATTCTCCAATCTGGAATTGGACCTGATGAATATTCAAGAATCTCGCGTGCACCACTGCTAAGGAAATTTGGGACACATTGGAATTGGCCCATGAAGGTACAAACGAGGTAAAACAGTCTAGGATACATTTACTAGTCCAACAATATGAACCGTTCACAATGAATAAGGATGAATCTATTAAAGATATGTTTACCAGATTTACACTAATAACTAATGAACTAAGATCTTTAGGAAAAATCTACTCTTCTGAAGATTTAGTTAGAAAAGTGTTAAGAAGTTTGACTAATAAATGGCTTCCGAAAATAACTGTTATTCAAGAGGCTAAGGATTTAACAAAACTCTCACTAAAACAACTCATTGGTTCCTTAATGACTCACAAACTTGTTTTAGACTCTAAATCAAGTGAACCTAAGAATAAAGGGTTGGCCTTAAAAACTGAAGTAGAAACGGATGATAGTGATAGTGATGAAGAACTAGCGTTTCTAACTAGAAAATTTCAAAACTTTTTGAAAAAGAATAGGAATAACAACTTCAGGAGAGGTGGAAACTCCAAAGGTAAAGGCACTACTTTCAACCCTAAGAAAAGTGCTACTAACTCTGGTTGTTTCAAGTGTGGTGAGTATGATCACAGGATTAAAGAATGCCCTCTGTGGGATGAAGAAAAGCCTAGAGAAAAACGAGAGAGCAGTCTAAGAAGGAGTACAAGAAAGCCATGATAGCAGCAGTCTGGGGAGACTCGGATTCTGACGAGGATCAGTGCCAGGCACAGAGCCACGAAGCAAAATTATGTCTGAATGCTGTACAGACAACTCTGAAGATGGCACTGAGCCCTGACGACTCACATCTATGCTTGATGGCTAAAAGTTCGAACCCTCATGAAGAGGAAGAAGACAGTGAGGTAAGTCTAACTTCTTTAAAACCTTCAATTCATCTTCTTTCCAAAAGTAAGCTTGTCATATTGCTTGAAAACGTAATTGATGATTGTCAAAACATGATGATAATTTTGATAACATGAAAAGGGAAATTAAAAAATTTGACTAGGTAAAAATTAGATTAGAAACAGAATATAAGGAATTACTTAAAGAAAATAAAACTCTGATGAAAAGGATTGACGAGAAAGACTTAGAGATAAACACACTAAAACAAGAAAAGACTCTAGTTGATAATAATCTCGTAAATAACTCAGTGCCAGTCACTGAGTTCCAAGCTGAAAAGTCTAGTCTTGAGGAACAAATTGAAAATTTAAATCACGAGTTGAATGAACTTAAGAACTCAAGACAACAATCTGAAATTGTCCCACTCACGCTACCTAGTGATGATAAAATAAGAGAAGAACTGGATAAGGTTAAAAAGGACTTAGAGATTTCCCAAAAAAGAAGTAGTGATTTGAACACCTCGGTTGAATATTTGGAATCACAACTTTCTATTGCTCGAAAGATGCACGAAAAATGGACCAATGGGATGAATGCTCTAAATTACCTAACTTGCACCACAAACAACATGAACAAAACAGGATTAGGATATTCTGACCAGCGACTCAGTGCCAGGCTCAGTGCCAGACCCTTCGAAAGACACTTTCGAAAAAGAAAATATGTTGGCCTTCCTGAATATCTTATTTGCAATTTTTGTGGAAATAATGGTCACCTAATTGAGGACTGCAACAAAAAAGAAAAATCGAATTGCAAAGAACATTAAACATGTCACTCAAATCTGGGTTAGAAAAGACATTCTAGATGCTCAACGTAAGAAAAAGGGACCCAAGCAAATATGGGTTCCTAAAAATAACAAGTGATTCTTGTGCAGGTAAATGATATGTCTATTTTATATAGAATTTTACCCCCATTTCCCATGGATTATTGGTGTTAATTGCGCTCCTCAGAGCCCTTTTTAGTACTAATGTGTGTCTTGTAGTGTGGTTGTGTTTTCAGATTGATTTTTGTAGGAATAACCTATTTTTGGTGCATTTCCTAATCTTTGAGATCGCTACATGAGACAAGAAGTCGGGACGTGCAAAAATCTCACATCGAGCCCAAAAACCTGGTAACCCCGACCGGGCGCAATCCGCCCCGGTGGTCGGGCTCTTACTTAGTCAGAATCGGATGCTGAAACTCCAAGTGAATTTGCTCACGCGCCCGACCGGGCGAAATCGCCCGGGCGGTCGGGCGAACCTTACTTAGCGCATTTTCAGAAAGTTAAGCTGCCAGGAAACTTTACATGCGGGCCCGACCGGGCGAAATCCGCCCGGGCGGTCGGGCGAGGCGAAGATTATTATGCTGAAAGGCGCCCGGCCAGGCGCGACGAGAAGCATCATACCTGACGACCGCCCGACCGGTGGGCGAGACGATTTTGGCGTTTTAGCGCGTGTTGCGCCGGATTTCGAGACATTAAATACTATTTTTTAGATTAAAAACTACGCCTTTTTACTAGAGAATACATTTTATAATTTTTAGAGAGCTTTTGAGTTTACTCCATTGTTAAACATTGATTACTACGCTTTGATTCCTTCAAGTAAAGACTAAGTTTTCTTAATCTCTTCTTTCCTTTCATTATTATTATGTCTTTTAATTTGTTTATTATTTGTTTTGCTATTTCAATTATGTGTGAGTAGTCCATTAATCTAGGGTTAAGTAAAACCCTAGCAATGATTTAATATATGAATTCTTCCATTAATCCCAAGTTTATATGATCAATTGTTCTTGTTTGATTGGATTGTTCTTATGCTCATTATCATACTAGGGATAGGTGATTTTGATTTGACTCCGTATATCTTATTTTCAATGGGAATTGAATCTAGATGGTTTTGTTGATCCAATCAATGGTATGAATATCTTCTATGGGAATAGTTAGATGGGATTGCTAGGAATTTAATTGTGATGCTATGCTTAATGCCTCTTTCTTGCATGATTCTATGGGAATAGGTTTGATTGCTTGTTTAGAGTAGCCATTGGTACTCGGGAGAGTCTTTGGTATTATAGGGTGCATTACTCCTCTTGAATCTTGATTATGTTTATTTGGGATGGAAATTATTCATGTATTGGTCATGCTAGTGGTGATGCTTAATTCTAGATGTTTTAATTAATTGATTATATACTTGTGGTTTCTAGAATTGTCATAGTTTAGTGTTAGACTTAGTTCAACACCCTTTCATCATTGTTTGTCACTCGTTTAGTTAATTGAGTCAAGATATCTAGTGTTTGATACTGTTTGTCCCTGTGGATTCGACCCTGACTTGCTCTGCTACATATTAGGGGTTAGTGTTAGGTAATTACTTTTGATAGGTGCGCGACACGCCTACCAAATTTTGGCGCCGTTGCCGGGGACTAACGGTATTAGATTAGTTTATCTTTGATTTTATTTAGCTAAACTGTCTTTGTTCGATCATTGTCACTCTATTTGCTGTTTGATCTCTTTTCTTTCAGTCTTTTTGTTGCATGCTACTCGTAGCAAGGGTCCACAAGATCTGATTACTCTTGATCGCGAGATCGAAGCTACAGCAAGGAGATTAGGAGGTCGAAGAAGACAACAACAACAAGAACCAACAATGGGAGACGAAGCACCACCAAAGTCTCTACGGGAATATGCTATGCCCGATGAGACCACCACCACCATAAACAGACCGACAACCGCTGCCAATCATTTCGAGCTCAAGCCACAATTCATCCAGTTTATCTCACAGGATTCCTATGCGGGAACACCCAAAGAGAGCCCTACTGATCATTTGGCTAATTTTTTAGAAAAATGCAATACTTTGAAATTAACTAATGTTTCTGACGATTTAATTCGGTATTGTGCTTTTCCTTTTTCTCTCAGGGACGAAGCAAAGGAATGGTTTAAGGAAGAAGAAGTGAGGAAGATTGCCACATGGCCAGAACTGAAGAAGGCTTTCTTTACAATTCTTCCCTCCTATGAGAACTTCCAAGTTCAGAAACGAGATATCTGGCTTTCAACAACATGAATTGGAGTCTCTCTAGAAGCATGGCAGAGATACAAGGCTTTGCAAAGGCAGTGTCCACACCACGGCATTCCTGAGTGGTTGCTGATTCAGACATTCTACAATGGTCTGAAGCATGAAGTTCGAAGTTCTATTGATGCCGCATCTGGCGGTACTTTCATGGCAAAAACTCCAGAAGCCGCGAAGACATTGTTGGATGATATGGCTGCCAACAATTACCTGAATGACTGGAGTATATCTCGTGGAGCCCCTAAAAAGGGAGGTAAGTATGAGGTTGATGCTATTGCTACTTTAACTAACACTGTGCAAGTTTTGGCAGCTAAAGTTGATCAGTTGAGTAGCGGACCAGAGCGCCTATTTGTGAGATTTGTGAAGTGCAAGGTCACTCCTTCACTGAGTGTCAATATAATAACTGGGAGCGGGAACTGAGCATGTCAATGCCCTCCTTAACACAAATACAAGGCCACAAAACAACCCATACTCAAACACATTTAACCCAGGTTGGAAGCATCACCCAAATTTCTCCTACAAAAATAACCAACCTCAACCTCCACACACCAACTACTCCCAGCCACCTGGTTTCCAACAAAGACCACCATTAACCCTTCATCATCATCCTCTCGACCCAACCTTGAGACTATCATGGAGAATTTAGCTTCCTCTCAGGCTAAGCAAGTTGAATACCAAGCCAAGCAGAATGAATTTTCAACAACTCTCTCCAACAAATCACTGCTCATAATAAATTGATGGAGAGTCAGATGACCCAACTAGCCCAACAAATAAGCCACCTCTCTAAACCTTCAGGCCAACTTCCTGGGCAAACTGAACCAAATCCAAGGGCATATCAATGCCATTTCATTGAGGAGCGGTAAGAATTGCAAGAGCCTACAAGGAGGGTAACTGAGACCACAACACTGCAAAAGAGGTTATAGAGTTGAGTGAGAAGTTCAAGAGAAGACGGGTTTGGAAGATGAAGCTAAGAAGCCTGAGAAGGAGGAACCCACTGTCATTCCTATTAAACCATACAAGCCACCTGTTCCGTTCCCTCAAAGATTGGCACAGGCAAAACTTGAAAAGAAATATGGGAAGTTCCTTGACATCCTGAAGAAGCTACACATCAACATACCTTCTTGGATGCCATATCTGAGATGCCTTCTTACGCTAAGTTTTTGAAAGACATGCTCTCTAACAAACGAAAAATTGAAGAAAATGTCACTGTTTCACTAACTGCTGAGTGTAGTGCTATTTTGCAGAATACGCTTCCAGAAAAGCTAGGAGATCCGGGCAGCTATTCCATTCCGGTCAAGCTTGGAGATATTGCTATCAAGAATGCTTATGTGATCTTGGGGCTAGTGTTAGTCTCATGCCGTTATCTATCTGCAAGCAACTCAACATGGGCGAACTAAAACCCACACGCATCTCTCTACAACTAGCTGACAGGACAGTGAAGTTTCCACTTGGTATACTTGAAGATGTTCCTCTTCGAGTGGGTAAATTCTTTATTCCTGTGATTTTGTCGTCATGGAGATGAAGGAGATGCACAAGTTCCCATAATTCTTGGAAGACCTTTTTTGGCCACTGCTGGAGCCATTATTGACATGAAGAAGGGTAAAATCACTTTTGAAGTAGGTGATGAAAAGATGGAGTACACACTCACAAACTCCATGACTTCTCCTTCTATGGGAGAAACTGTTTATAGAGTGGATGCTCTTGATGAGGTGATAGAAGCAGAGGCTTTCAATCTGCAACTGGATGATTCGCTACAAACGGTCTTGATGGGTAGTGCTGATGAGGAAGATTGGGAGACTAAGGAATACAAGAGACTTCTAGAGGAGACACGAGCCACTGAAGAACTGAAGAGCCTCTCCAGGAATTGCTGCATTCTGAGGACACTAAGGAGAGTACTACGCCTCCTAAGGTAGAACTGAAACCTCTCCCCTCTACTTTGAAATATGTGTTCATGGGTCCCAATGATACATACCCTGTTATTGTTAATGCTGAGCTTGATGACATTCAAATTGAAAAATTGCTCGTTATTTTAAGGAAATATAAGAATGTCATTGGGTACACCATTGATGATATCAAGGGTATTAATCCCTCATTTTGCATGCACAAAATCATTCTTGAGGACGAACATGCTTCCTCTATAGAATCTCAACGAAGACTTAATCCAAATATGATGGAAGTAGTCAAGAAAGAGGTTCTTAAATTGCTTGATGCAGGTATAATCTACCCTATCTCAGATAGTAAGTGGGTTAGCCCTGTTCAAGTAGTCCCTAAGAAAGGAGGTATGACCGTTGTCAAGAATGATAAGGGTGAGCAAGTTCCCACTAGACTGTGACAGGGTGGCGCATGTGTATTGATTATAGACGATTGAATAAGGCCACCCGCAAGGATCATTTTCCCCTCCCCTTCATTGATCTAGAAAGACTGGCAAAACACTCCTTTTTCTGTTGGTTGGATGGATACTCTGGTTTTTTCCAAATTCCTATTCATCCAAGTGACCAGGAAAAGACTACCTTCACATGTCCTTATGGCACCTTTGCATATCGAAGGATGCCATTTGGACTGTGTAATGCTCCTGCCACTTTTCAGCGTTGCATGATGGCAATTTTTTCCAGTCTTATTGAGAACTCTATGGAAGTATTTATGGATGACTTCTCCGTCTATGGAACATCTTTTGATTTGTCTTGCTAATTTACAAAAGGTGCTCCATAGATGCAAAGAAGTTAATTTGATTCTCAACTGGGAAAAATGTCATTTTATGGTGCAACAAGGAGTCGTTCTGGGTCATATTGTTTCTCATCGGGGCATTGAAGTCGACAAAGCAAAAATAGAGGTCATTGAGCGTTTACCACCTCCTAACTCTGTCAAAGGAGTAAGGAGCTTTCTTGGTCATGCGGGATTCTACCGCCGCTTCATAAAAGATTTTTCCAAAATTGCTCGACCTCTAACTGAGCTTTTAGGCAAAGATGTCCCTTTTGTGTTTACTGATGCTTGTACTGAGGCTTTTCACAGGTTAAAAGCGGCTCTTATTTCTGCTCCTATAATTCAATCGCCTGACTGGAATCTCCCTTTCGAGATTATGTGCGATGCTAGTGACTACGCAGTGGGAGCAGTATTGGGTCAGAGGGAGGATGGTAAACTGCATGCCATCTACTATACAAGCAAGACTCTTACTCCGGCCCAGATGAACTATGCCACAACTGAGAAGGAACTGTTAGCAGTGGTGTATGCGATGGAGAAATTTCGGTCCTATCTGGTGGGGTCGAAGGTGATAATTCACACTGATCATGCGGCTCTTAAATATTTGATGAGCAAGAAGGATGCTAAGCCCCGTTTGATTCGGTGGATTTTGTTGTTACAAGAGTTTGACTTGGAGATTCGAGACAAGAAGGGTGTTGAGAATGTTGTTGCAGATCACCTTTCTCGAATTGTTATGGATGCTGAGGGTGATGAGGCTCTACCAATTGATGATACTTTTCCTGATGAGCAGCTTCTAGCTTTAGCCACTGCAGAGATCCCATGGTATGCTGATATAGCCAACTATTTGGCTAGTGACACTATTCCTCATGGATATTCATCTCAACAAAAGAAGAAATTCTTTAAGGATGTGAGGAGGTATTTTTGGGATGAGCCCTTCCTTTACAAGTCTTGCGCAGATGGGGTGATTAGAAGGTGTATTCCTGGAAATGAGGTATCCTCTATTATATCTCATTGTCATGATTTACCTTGTGGAGGCCATGCTAGTACTAATAAAACTGCAGCGAAAATTCTTCAATGTGGTTTTTATTGGCCTACTTTGTTCAAGGATGTTCATCATTATGTGCATTCTTGTGATCGCTGTCAAAGAACGGGAAATCTTTCCCGTCGGAATGAGATGCCTCTTAACGCTATTCTTGAAGTGGAGATTTTGATGTGTGGGGTGTAGACTTCATGGGTCCGTTCCCTTCTTCTTATGGGAACAAGTATATTCTGGTTGCTGTGGACTATGTCTCCAAATGGGTGGAGGCTCTTGCTTCTCCAACTAATGATGCTCGTGTGGTTAGTAGATTTTTCAAGAAAACTATTTTTCCTCGCTTTGGCATTCCACGGGTTTTGATTAGTGATGGAGGTAAGCTTTTCTGGAGAATAAATTTGAAGCTATGCTTAAGAAGTATGGGGTGCATCATAGAGTGGGACTTTCATATCATCCCCAAACTAGTGGACAAGTGGAGGTTTCCAACCGTGAGATCAAAACTATCCTAGAGAAGACGGTTGCACGAACACGAAAAGATTGGGCTGCTAAACTTGATGATGCATTATGGGCTTACAGGACAGCATTCAAGACCCCATAGGTACCACCCATATCGTCTTGTTTATGGGAAAGCATGTCATCTCCCTGTTGAGTTAGAGCATCGTGCATTTTGGGCTATTAAGAGCCTCAATTTCGACTCTCACACGGTGGGCGAGAAGAGACTCCTTCAACTTGCTGAGCTTGATGAGCTTCGTCTGGATGCTTATGAGAGTTCTAGATTGTACAAGGAGAAGACTAAGAGATGGCATGACAAGGGAATTGTGCGCCGCGAGTTCAAGGAAGGGGATTTGGTTCTTCTTTTTAATTCTCGTCTGAAGCTATTTCCTGGTAAACTTCGTTCGCGGTGGTCCGGTCCATTCAAGGTCTACAAGGTTTTTCCTTATGGTTCAGTGGAGCTTTGGAACCGGCAAGGAATACTTTCAAAGTCAATGGCCACCGAAGCATTACCGAGCTGGAGATCCCATTGCTGAGCAAGTTGACATCATACTCTCCATCCCTTCACCTGAGTGATACTAGAGGAGGTCGAGCTAATGACCTTAAAAACTAGCGCTTATTGGGAGGCAACCCAATTTCCTACTTTTTCATTTCTTTTTCTTTGATTTGTTATTTATTTTTTTTTCTCTTATTTTATTTTTTTGGAGTGATTTTGGAGTGAAAAATTTGCATAGTGTGGAACTCTACTGCAGGAACATGAGAAAAAACGGACTAAAGCGAAAAAATATGTGCACTGGCACCGCCCGGGTGGTCGGGCGAATTCTGCCCGGGCGGGCGCGCAAGCACACTTAAGCTGGGCCATTCAAAACGTGAAAATTGACTAAGGAAGAAATTCCGCCCGGGCGGTCGGGCGAAATCCGCCCGGTCGGGCGCGCAAGCACAAATCCAAGAGCAATCAGAAAACACGAAAAAACTAAGGAAGAATTCTCGCCCGAGCGGTCGGGCGAAACCCGCCCGGTCGGGCGAGACGCAGATTCTCGAGATAAAACCCACGGTTTTTTCTGATTTTCTTTCACTCTCTTTCAAACCCCCCATCTAACTTCATCTTCTTCCTCTCACTCTTTCTCTCTCCTCTCAAAACCCTAACCCCAATTCTCTCTTTCCTCACCATCTCCACTCTCAAATTTCTTCAAAATTTCTAATCTTTCACTCATCCTCACCAAATTCCCCATCTTACTTACAAACTTTTCCACCTCACTCTCTCTCCTCTTCCTCCTTCTTCTCACTCCTCCTCTTTGGGTTTTTCTTGAGTAAAGGTTTGATTTTTATGGTGATTTTTGCTAGATTAACCTTGAAATTGCGTTTTCAAACTTTATGTGCATTATGAGATGATTTCCTTCAAATTTTTGTGAAATTCTCAATTTCTCCACCATTGCTCTGTTTTTGCAGGTTTTTCATCATCTCTAATGGCGGGTCGACGAGGTACACGTGGCTCTCAACCTACTGCAATTGAGGTAGATCCTGACTTTCCTCATATAATTTTCAAGGATGAGGCTCAAAAGGTGCGTTTTCAAAAACTTAAGCACCGTATGATTGCCCCACCCGATTTGTTCATAGTGACCTCTTGCATGTTTTGGGTATTGCTGAAATTACCCGCACATTATTTGTTGGTATGGGAATAGAACAATTCCTCACCTTGTACCATGGCACATATGCGGACCTGACCCTAGAATTTCTAAGTTCCTTAGAGATTCGAAAACACGCTCAAAAGACCATGTCCTGTATTTTCGCTTTCCAATGTGGATAGGAGACTGACCCTCGCCAATTTGCCAACTATTTGGTATGACCGTTAGGGGGGAAAGGAAGAAACCAGAACATTTCTGCTAGGCCAACTTTGGGAAGCCCTCACTGGTGTTAGACCACCCAACTGTCAGCATTTACAGATTAAGTCGGTCCATCATCCTAGCATTCGATTCCTGTTAAAATTCTTGGGGAGTACTATCTTTGGGCGGTGGGAACCCAACACCTCTAGGACTGAGGAACTAAGTGCTCTTGGCACTTATCTGTGGCCCGTCACCATGCCTATGCAGTTTGATCTTGCGTATGCATTTATGCATCATCTGCATAAGATTTCTACGACTTACCCCACTTTTGAGGAGGATGGCAGTGTCCGTTCCTCCGTACCTATTGTCATTGGGGGACTAGTCACCCACATCGCCTGTCATTTCGGCCATGTTGAGATTCGGGCCAATGCTGTTCCGGGGCCTTCTTACCTTGACCTTGACCACTTCTTATGCGCCCGGTACATTGTCCCTAGTGGTCGGAATTATAGGTGGATGATTGCCGCTAACCAGTCTATACTTCTTCCAGACCCCACCTTAGCCCAGCCGCTTATAGAGGATGACCACACAGGGAATGCCGCTCTACCTACCTATCTCCTTCCTGTTGGAGATGCGGCCCACCCACCTGAGACTGGTCCCGTACCTGAGCCTCCACACGTCTACCGTAGGCGAGAGGCCGCCCCCTTCATGCCCTCCTCTTCCTTCATGCCCTCCTCCTCTACCCAACCCCTCCCCCTACTGCTGACTTTGAGGGGATGATGAGTGTGTTGCAGCGTATGGAACTGAATATGACTGCAACACTCAAGCTCAGAGCGCCTAGAGCGCCGCGTAGACACCATCTACGATGACCACGCCTTGCTATGTTCCCTATGTATGATGATTATTGCAGGCTTGGTACGATCGCACAGGCGGGTCCCCACCCAGTTGGTACACCTGGAACCCCGCCTATGGTGGAGCTGGAGGGAGTGGCGCAGGCACCGGTACTCAGGATCCTGCTGCTGATGATTCTGATTCCGATTCTATGGCCGACTGAGGGCCGTGTTCCTTGCCTTCTCCTTGTTGCAATGCGGACATTGCCAAGTTCAGCTTGGGGGAGGATCTTCACTGCACATATGGTATCTTCTATCACTTCTTAGGTAGTTTACAGCTTTTGTAGTTCAGTTTAGCATAGTTTTTTTGTGTGTTTGGTGTGTTTTGTGTGTTTTTCTTTTCTTTCTCTTTCTTTCTTTTTCTTTTGGTTTGTTTTGTCTTCACCATGTATGATGTGTAAGCCTGCTAAAAAAAAAAAAAAAAAAAAGAGAGAAAAATCAAAGTCAAGGTTGAATAGTTGTTTCCCTGTGCCCCATGCTATCATAATGCTGTTTTGACTTTGGATTGTTGATGGACACGAAACAATGATTGATCACCAAGGCATGGCATAACTGTACTTAGATCTATGATAAGAATCAAGATTGTGGCACTCTATATGTCCTGCAAGCATGTTTAGGCTTAACTGTGAGCTTCTGTGCCTTAACGTCATGCTTTTCTTGTGTGTATGCCCACTTCATGAGGGATGCTAGAACTTGTGTTTTCTCTCCATTGATGCATTAGTTATACAATGTCTAAACAAAAATGATTATGACTCACGTAGGAATTTGCACCAAAAGACCAAATAACCTTCCCTGCATTCATTTCCCCTAGTTAACCACTCTGAGCTGAGCCTGTTTCTTTTGACAACTACATTATGAGCTCCTCATTTTTCCAAAAATACGTCTCTTTACCATTGGTAGTGAAGTATTTAGGAATTTTTGGTTGATTAACTTGTGGATTATGAAATTGGTTGTTGGTATGAATGAAAAGATTGCAAGAAAGAGAACAAATATGATTGATTACATGTGCAAAAGAAATTCTTCTCTATCCTCATTAGCTAGTAGCTAAAGTAGAGAACTCCTAAAAACATGACAAGTAAGATTTCCAAGAGCAATTATGAAAATCAAATTGAAAAAAAAAAAAAAAAAAATTCTAAGAGAGAGATCTCATTTGAATTATGTCATATTGGAAGTCATTACTTGGGTTATATGAAGAATAAAGGAGGTGAGATGAAAGAAAAATGGGTCATAGTTGTGTTGCAATTTATTTGATGTGTGGGATGTTTCGTTCAAAAGTTGTAGTAATACTTCACTACCTTAAGCACCACATTCCCAAATATTTGCCACACCTACCACCTTAAGCCCCATTACAACCTTAATTGAGTCATATGATTTGTTTGCATGTATAACTACCTGATGTGGAGAGATGATACAAGCCTATGGACTAACTTGGTGAAGTGGAGCAATTGAGCGCCATATATACCCTTCAAACACACGAGTGTGAGAGTAGGGACGGGTACTGGGGATGGAAAGAAGCAGTCATTTTAACTGCTTGGAGAGTGCTTTACAAATGAGTGGTGAGTCCCCTTGTGAGATCCTTCTCATTGATTTGCAGCGCATATTTAGTGGCCTCTCATTGATTCTTATCCCTGATTGGTATTTGTTTTTGTCGAACCTTACCGATTATGACTTGTGGTGTGTTTGGATTCGATCTATTGTCATTTCAAGAATTTTATGATGGGGTGAAACTACTATTGATGCTTTGAACTGTTGATTTTCAGACAGGTTTTGCTTAGGGGCAAGCAAAAGTCTAGCTTGGGGGAGTTTGATATGTCTATTTTATATAGAATTTTACCCCCATTTCCCATGGATTATTGGTATTAATTGCGCTCTTCGGAGCCCTTTTTAGTACTAATGTGTGTCTTGTAGTGTGGTTGTGTTTTCAGTGATTTGTAGGAAAAGCTATTTTGGTGCATTTCCTAATCCTTGAATCGCTACATGAGACAAGAAGTCGGGACGTGCAAAATCTCACATTGGCCAAAAACCTGAACCGCCCGACCGGGCGAATCGCCCCGGTGGTCGGGCGAGTCTTACTTAGTCAGAATCGAACGCTGAATTCCAAGGAAATTTGCTCCCGCGCCCGACCGGGCGAAATCCGCCCGGGCGGTCGGCGAACTTACTTAGCGCATTTTCAGAAGTTAAGCTGCCAGGCAACTTTACATGCGGGCCGACCGGGCGAAATCCGCCCGGGCGGTCGGGCGAGGCGAAGATATTGTGCTGAAAGGCGCCCGGCCAGGCGCGACGAAGAAGCATCAGACCTGACGACCGCCAGCGACCGGTCGGGCGGACGATCTTTTGGCTGTTTTGAGCGCGTGTTGCGCCGGATTTCGAGACATATAAATACTATTTTATTAGAGTTAAAAACTACGCCTTTTTACTAGAGAATACATTTTATAATTTTTAGAGAGCTTTTGAGTTTACTCCATTGTTAACATTGATTACTACGCTTTGATTCCTTCAAGTAAAGACTAAGTTTTCTTAATCTCTTCTTTCCTTTCATTATTATCTCTTAATTTGTTCATTATTTGTTTTGCTATTTCAATTATGTGTGAGTAGTCCATTAATCTAGGGTTAAGTAAAACCCTAGCAATATTTAATATATGAATTCTTCCATTAATCCCAAGTTTATATGATCAATTGTTCTTGTTTGATTGGATTGTTCTTATGCTCATTATCATACTAGGGATAGGTGATTTTGATTTGACTCCGTATATCTTATTTTCAATGGGAATTGAATCTAGATGGTTTTGTTGATCCAATCAATGGTATGAATATCTTCTATGGGAATAGTTAGATGGGATTGCTAGGAATTTAATTGTGATGCTATGCTTAATGCCTCTTTCTTGCATGATTCTATGGGAATAGGTTTGATTGCTTGTTTAGAGTAGCCATTGGTACTCGGGAGAGATCTTTGGTAATTATAGGGTGCATTACTCCTCTTGATTCTTGATTATGTTATTTGGGATGGAAATTATTCATGTATTGGTCATGCTAGTGGTGATGCTTAATTCTAGATGTTTTAATTAATTGATTATATCTTGTGTGTTCTAGTAATTGTCATAGTTTATGTAGTTATAGTCAACACCCTTTTCATCATTGTTTGTCACTCGTTTAGTTAAATTGAGTCAAGATATCTAGTGTTTGATACGTTTGTCCCTGTGGATTCGACCCTGACTTGCTCTGCTACATATATAGTTGGGTAGTTGGTTAGGTAATTACTTTTGATAGGTGGGCGACACGCCTACCAGTAAACGTGAGAGGAAGCAACCTATGGTATCTCGACAGTGGTTGCTCAAGACATATGACTGGTGACAAAACACAATTCCTCTCACTAGTAGCCCACAATGGAGGGTGTGTTACATTTGGCGACAACAAAAAGGGAGAGATCATTGGAATATGCAACGTCGGCAAATCTCTAACACACTCCATCGAGAATGTTATGTTGGTAATGGACTGAAACACAACTTGTTAAGTATATCACAACTGTGTGATAAAGGTAATGTTGTTGAATTTCATGCAAATTTGTGCCAAATCTTGAATATGAAAACAAGGGAAGTAATATTGGAAGGTAAAAGATTAAACAATGTCTATATAATCTGTCTAGATACCTTACCTAATGAGAAAATTTCATGCATGAGTGCCCTACAAGATAATCCACTACTTTGGCATAAAAGACTTGGACATGTTAGGTCTAGACAGCTTAACAAATTGAGAAAAATGGATTTAGTAGATGGTTTACCATCCATAAACTTTGATTGGGAAACAGTTTGTAATGCATGTGCTAGATGCAAACATGTTCGATCATCTTTTAAGTCAAAGACATTTGTTAGCACCTCTAAACCCTTGGAACTAATTCATATGGATCTTTGTGGCCCAATGCGTGTAAGGAGTAGAGGTGGTAGCAAATATGTGTTGGTACTTGTTGATGATTTCTCTAGATTTGTTTGGACATTATTCATTGGTGGGAAAGATGAAACATTTGATGTTTTTCTTGTTCATATTCGAAAAGTTCAAAATCAAACAAATTGTAAATTGCTGTCTGTCCGTACTGATCATGGCACTGAGTTTGAAAATACAGATTTCGAGAAATTTTGCAATGACAATGGAATTGATCATAATTTCTCTGCACCAAGAACACCACAACGAAATGGAGTTGTAGAAAGGATGAATCGTACTTTAGAAGACATGTCTCGAACCATGCTTCTACATAGTGGCTTACTTAGAAGTTTTTGGGCCGAGGCAGTAAGTACTGCATGCTATATATATAACAGAACTAAAGTACGATCCATCTTGAATAAAACTCCATATGAACTCATCAAAGGTAGGAAACCAAATATTTCTCACTTAAGATGTTTTGGATGTACTTGTTATGTTCACAACAATGGCAAGGATAATTTGGGTAAGTTTGATCCAAGAAGTGATGAAGCAGTGTTCATTGGTTACTCTCCTCATAGCAAAGCATATAAAGTATACAACAAAAGAACAATGCGTATGGAGGAGAGTGTCCATGTCATATTTGATGAATCTGATAAAAGCTTACAAGATGTGCAGGTAGATGATGACGAAGACTTCTCTATTGGACTGATTAGAGAGTCACGAGACAAACAGCATGATGAGAATCAACCTGAAACAAGTTATGAGGCTCAGAGCATGGCACAGTCTGAAGAACAAAACAACAATTGCGACGAGAATGAAAAAGATGCAGAAGAGGTAACTGAAACTGTCGAAGAAGAAGTGTTGGCAGAACCAACAGAAGCTGAAGAAAGCGAAAACAACAGTGAACGCTCAGAGCATGGCACTGAGCCACAGAACGAAATTTTCACTCCGAAGAAGTGGAAACACCAAGGATCACATCCTACTGACCTAATACTCACAGACATATCAAAGGGAGTCCAAACTCGCTCATCTCTTCATAACTTTTGTGCTTTCAATGCTTTTATATCTGAAATAGAACCATCTAATTATAAAATTGCATTAACTGACCCTGATTGGATTTTGGCTATGCAGGATGAGTTGAATCAATTCAAAAGAAACGAAGTTTGGCATCTAGAACCTCGTCCCACTCATCAATCAGTAATTGGAACAAAATGGGTTTTTAGAAACAAACTGGATGATAGTGGGATGATTGTTCGAAATAAAGCCAGACTAGTGTGCCAAGGCTTTACCAACAAGAGGGAATTGATTATGATGAGACCTTTGCCCCTGTAGCCCGTTTAGAAGCTATTCGAATTTTGATATCCTTTGCAGCTTTTAAAAATATTAAACTTTTTCAAATGGATGTCAAAACTGCATTCTTAAACGGGTACTTAAAAGAAACAGTGTATGTTGAACAACCTCCTGGCTTTATTGATCAAAATTTTCCTAAACATGTTTATAAACTAGATAAGGCACTTTATGGTTTAAAGCAAGCTCCTAGAGCTTGGTATGAACGCCTATCTATCTTTTTAATGGAAAATGGCTTTAAACGAGGTTCAGTAGATAGGACATTGTTTCTGAAAAGTAAGGGGGAAGAATTGTTAGTTGTTCAAATTTACGTAGATGATATTATTTTTGGAGCAACTACAGAATTATTATGTCATTATTCTGCTGAACTAATGAAAAGTGAATTTGAAATGTCTATGATGGGAGAATTAAGTTTCTTCCTAGGTTTACAAATCAAGCAACTGGATAATGGCATCATGATACATCAACAGAAATATGTGAAGGAACTATTGAAGAAGTATGGTATGGAAGATTCAAAGACTTATCCTACACCTGTACCTACTGCACTTAAGTTAGATCTGGACGAAAATGGTAAGAAAGTAGATGAAACAATCTACCGAGGTATGATAGGTTCTCTTCTCTATTTAACTTCCAGTCAACCAGATATTCTTCACAGTGTATGTCTCTGCGCCAGATTTCAATCATGTCCAAAGGAGTCTCACTTCAAAACTGTCAAACGAATCCTTAGATACTTAAGAGGCACTAATAACTTATATCTATGGTATCCTAAAGGAGGCAACTTCGACTTGATTGGTTTTTCTGACGCAGATTATGCAGGATTTTTAGTAGATAGAAAACCTCTGGAACAACCACCTTCTTAGGTCATTGCTTAATCTCATGGGCTTCCAAAAAGCAAAATTCCGTGGCTCTTTCCACTGCAGAAGCTGAATATGTTGCAGCCGCATCTTGTTGTGCACAGGTATTATGGGTAAGACAACAACTTAGAAATTTTGGTGTTTTGATTGATAATGTGCCCATTATGTGTGATAATACAAGTGCCATAAATATCTCTAAAAATCCTGTTCAGCATTCACGTACAAAGCATATATAAATCAGATATCATTTTTTACGTGATCATGTAGAAAAAGGTAATATAGCCCTTGAATATATTTGTACTGAAGACCAAATAGCTGATATTTTCACTAAACCACTTGCTCGTGAAAGATTTGAAAAACTAAGATTAGCCTTGGGGTTGATTTCTAGTGCCTAGTTGATTTATGTGTTTATTTGATCCCTTTGCAAACTTAAGAGTTCAAAAGATTATACCTACACTAAGTCAGATGTTTGATTTAATCCAAGACTCCTGAAAAGGCTATTGATGCTGTTCTGATAACTGACACCTAAGTTGCTTCAGAAAAATTCCATGAAAAATTCCAACAAAAGTATCACAATTTTCGAAAATTTCCATTGATGTTGCTTTGATAAAACTAAAATAATTTCAAAAATTGTTTTATAAAATTTTTTCGAAAATTAATGCAAGGCATTTGAAGAAGTAAGGATAAGTGGACTACAACCTAAACTCATAACACCAAACCCCATCTACCCCACCTAACCCCATTAAACCCCTTAAACTAACCGGCTTTTTTTTTATTTCTCAACCCTACCAAAAACAACTTTCCACCTTCTCTCTTCTCTAACCGTCAAACTTTCACCATGGGAAGAAAAATGGTGGCTCGGCGGTTCCTCAAGAAAAACGCTGCTCCATCACCAACTCCCACACCCCCGTCCTCTCCCTCACAAGCTTCTCCCCCTCCGTTTTCTCCTCCCCCACAAACCGACAACCCTCCACCTCCTTTTCAACCGAATACCGATAACCCTCCACCTCCTTTTCCACCGCAAACCGACAACCCTGCCCCTTCAACTTCCAAAACCAGCCGCCATTTCAAAACCTTTGCCTCCACCACAAACACCCCATCAAAACCGTCCTTCCACATTCCGAAACCGCGCAAACCCATTACCAGATCTGCAAATTCTTCGGCACCCAAGTCTTCTTCTGCTGCTACTTCCGAAGCAACTCCATCGCGAAAAAGGAAAGCTTCTACTTCCGCTGCTCCCTCTGACGCATCTCCGTCGCGAAAACGGAAGCCTCCTACTTCCGGTAAGTCCTCTGCTACACAACCGCAAGACTCGTCTGTTAAGATTTTGTCCGGTTGTGTTTTTCCCACTGATTGGGTTACACAACCAGAATTTAAGTTTTTTTTTTAGGCTCTACAATCTCAAGGTTGGGTGAAACTGATGAATTATAACGATGGGGTGTACGAGTCTAAAGTTGCTGAATTTTATGAGAATTTGTCTGTTAATGAGGATTTGGTGCTAAGTTCGTTTGTTAATGGTACTATGATTACACTCACTGTGACTGAGCTCGCTCAGATTTTAGGAGTACCTTCCAGTGGTTTTTCGGAATTACCTCACCAATCATGGCCGTTGTTGTCGGGAATTGACAACGCCACGATTAGCCAGACATTATCCGACCAGCCCCTAACCCACGCCCAAATATTTTCTGTTTCCCGCCTCTCCGCACCACATAAGCTCCTCCGTAACTTGATTACCAAGTCTGTTCTGCCTCGCATTGAAAATCGCGGTGAATGCCTCATAATGGACCAGGTTCTTCTATGGTTGTTGATTCATGACCTTCCTATTAGTCTGCCTCACCTTATGATTCTCCATATGAAAAACCTCTCTCAATCTTCTCTGTACTATCCTTATGGTGTCTGGCTTACTAAGATTTTTGATGCTTTTGATGTGATCTGTCCCCACACTAAGGGGGTCACCTGTGTTGATGTTATGAGTACTGGGCTGCTGAGCAAGATGGACTTATGTGTTATGAATGGTGAATTGGTCAAGAAAGATTTTCGGGGTTGTGTTCCTAAGGAAGCATGCGTCGGGTGTTTGAAGCTCGGGGAGGAGGTGCGTGAGATGCGCAGGCAGTTGCAGCAGATTTTAGCTCGTCAAAGAGCAAGTGATACCATTGCTGCCCAAAGACACCGTTAACTCATGTCCAAACCCTAAACCCTTCGTAGTCTTCCTCTGAACTTCTGATGATGCTTTGTAGTTTTTTTGCTAAACTTGTAGTTGTTAAAATGTTTTGATACTTTCTGGATGTTTTTTTTGGATAATTCTGATGATTGTGAAATGGTGTGTGGTTGTAGCACCAGCATCACTAGCTCACTTGGTTGAGCTATTGGATTATTTTGGATATATTCTGACTATGTGCATGTTTTTTTGTCTTTTTGCTACTTTTTGAGAATGACAAAAGGGGGAAAAGAAAGCATATAATATTGACTAGAATCTTGATGATATCCTAGGTTGAGATAATGTGAATAAAATATAAACGAGCATGTAGGGAAAAGTGCATAATTGAAGGCTATAAATCTGATGTACGGATAGGTTCTAAAAGGGTGAATAATCATTACATGCATTGTTTGAGGGGGAACAAAAGTCAATATGCATACTTTAAGGGGGAACAAATGTTTATTCAACAATATTATATTCATAGTTTGTCATCATCAAAAAGGGGGAATTTGTTGTGCATGTACATGTTATGGTTTATGCACATGTTATGTTTTGATGATGAAAATTAATATAATATGTTGTAGCGTGAAAGTATGTAATAGTTGCAACAGATGCATGAAGAAAGAAATTGATAAACGAAGACTTTGAAGAAAAGAAGAATCAAGAATGAAGTTCTAGTTTATAATTTCTTAGAATAGTAACTTTAGAATAAAATGTAATATGTTCTAACTTAGTAATATGCTATGTGCTAAATATAGAAATATAAAGTTAGTATAGTTATTATTTTCTTAGAGTTAAGAAAGTAAATAATTATATTAAATTTATATATCTATATAAGAGGAAATAGATTTTCGAAATCAGAAATAAAAAGGGATTAAGGAAAACGAGTTTTTAGAAAAAGATTTTGTAAAACCGAGTTTCTAAAAGATTTTGATAAAAACAAGTTTTTGAAAATATTTTAATCAGTTTTGATAAAAACGAGTTTTGAAAAGATTTTGATAAAAATCAGATTTTAATAAAACGAGTTTTTGAAAAAAAATATTTTGATAAAAATCGTTTTTGATAAAACCGAGTTTTTTAAATAAAAAGATTTTTATAAAACAGAATTTTATTAAAACATGTTTTCAGATTTTCTAAAAGGATTTGGAAAAATACTTTTTAGATATAAACAGACTTTGAGTTGAAAAAGAAAATCTATGTGGAAAATTATCTTTTTTTGTTTAAAAGATAAAGATAGAAAAAGATAAAGTTTTATCCCTTAAATCAAGGATTAAAAGATAAAGATATTTTTAAGTGATTTTCGTCCTAAACAAGTCTTATAAAAGGGAATCAGAATTCACTTTTAAATCTCACGTTTTCAGAGAAAAAATCGAGTCTATTAAAAGCTGAAAACTATTTCCTCCGGCACTAAGCATAGCACTGAGCTAGTTAGGTTTAAGTTACTATTTCACAATTGTAATTGTCCTCTATTTGCTTGACTAAGAAGCACATCATTGAGGATCATTCTTTCTTGTAACTTTTACATTATAGAGAGTGTCAACACTTAGAGTTAAGTGTTGGGAGTCATTACTAGGGTTAGTAGTGAGGGGAATCGTATTGTATCAAGAGTTTGATATTTTAGGATTCAAAGAAATAAAAGAGTTTTTGTTTCTTGTGGACGTAGATCTCAGAGGTGAGATTGAACCACGTTATATCTTGTGTCAATTCTAATATTCTTTAAGTTTATTATTCGAAAAAACCCAAATCAGCGATTTACGAGTGTTCAGCACAGTGCCAGGCACTGAGCCACAAAAGGTTTTTTGCGAAAAACGATTAGATTTCACCACTCAATTCAACCTCCCCCCCTTCTTGAGTGTTTCCTTGGGTTCCAACAGTTACCTTTGGTGTATATTGATTTACATTGGTAACAATATCGCCTAGTGCTTCCTTCAACAAAATCTAATTGGCTAGGATTCTTAACGGTTACCTAACTAGAGATGACGATGCGTAAGGCCTGGGAAGCAGAGGGGTAGATGAGCACTAGGGGAAAAAACATAAAGGGCTGCGCAGGAAGGGCTGCGCTTTTCGTAAAAGCGCAGCCCTACTAGTGAAGGGCTGCGCTTATTTAAAAAAGCGCAGCCCTACTAAGCAGAAGGGCTGCGCTTATTTAAAAAAGCGCAGCCCTACTAGTGAAGGGCTGCGCTTTTTTAAATAAGCGCAGCCCTTCTGTAGGTAAGAAGGGCTGCGCTTTTAAAAAAGCGCAGCCCTACTAAGTGAAGGGCTGCGCTTTTTTAAAAAGCGCAGCCCTTCTGCTTAGTAGGGCTGCGCTTTTTTAAAAAAGCGCAGCCCTTCCTGAAAAAATTTGAAATTTCGGAATCGCGGGCTTTGAAATATTGAGCGGGGATTCGTCAAATATATTATCTCTCATTCTCTCTCCTCTCTCACGTCCCTCATTATTCCTTTCCTCCTTTCTCTCATCCTCTCTTCTCTCTCATCCTCTCTTCTCTCTCAAAATCTCCCATAAACATTTGCGACAAAAACCTTGAAATGATTTGCACTAAACATGGCGACGGAGTCCGATTGCCTATTGTGATACCTTTTCGGAAGCGGAACGAGCCAACCACAGGTACAGGCGCCTAAATATTAATGAAATTTTATCATTCTTTAATACACAAAATCGGACTCTATTGACTTAAAAAAAAAGTGTCCAGGCACCTAAATTAGGTGCCCGAACCTGTGGTCAGGCACCTAAATTAGGCGCCCAACCACAGGTACAGGCGCCTAAATTAGGTGTCTGTACCTGTGGTCAGGCACCTAAATTAGGCGCCCAACCACAGGTACAGGCACCTAATTTAGGCGCATGCACCTGTGGTTGGGCGCCTAATTTAGGTGCCTGACCACAGGTTTGGGCACCTACTTTAGGTGCCTGGACACTTTTTTTTTAAAGTAAATATAGTCCGATTTTGTGTATTAAAAGAATTATAAAATTTACTTAATATTAATAATGCAATAATGTGGTCGGAAAATTGGCCGGAAAAGTTGCCGGATTTATTTTGCAGGAGATATTGTCGTCGGAAAGTTAGCCGGAAAATTGTCGGTGATCTTGATGGGAAAGTTAGCCGGAATAATTGCCGGAGTTATTGTGGATGAAAGAGATATAGGGAGGGAAATACAACCCATGTATACAAATACAAAAATACAGGGCGTTAACTGGAAATTTTAGGGCGGCATTTAGCAAGACCCTTTATTTACCTTGGTTCTCTCATCTTATATGCACTTAGAACCTAGAAGGGTGATCTAAAACTCATAGTAGTATATTTGAAAATAACATACAAAGAGAAAATATTTTTTCAGTCTGATAATGTGCAATTCCACTAATTTCAGGGGAAGTATAAAAAGTAGAAAATAAGCAACATCTATATATTATTTTTTCTTCGAATTTCTTTTACATTGCCAATATTTTTTTTCCTAAATCTCGACGGTACGCTTGTCGTATTAAAAATGTCTTGATGATGCCCCTATGAGGTTATGACCATATCCTTATATTTTTGTCAAAAATTTGTGCCAGATTGGTGTTTTATTCCTTTAATTTAATGTTAAATTAAAAACTGATTTAGTTTTGAACTTGTTGATGTAAAGTGAAAAAAATTCTGTTTACCTTAATTTTCTCTGCTTTATTACAAGAAATTTGGCTGATTGAGACACAAATCATAAGTTTAGAACACAAAGAACACATTTTACTAACAAAACCTATTAATTTAGAGATAACTATATAGGCATGATTGAGACACTTCTAACATAATAGAGCTTTTGTGGAAACTTTGAAAAAGATGACAATGTACATTTTTGTCAAATACAGTGACCTTATTTGGTGTCATTTATTATGAAACTAATATAAAGGCTTAAAAATTGGGCATAATAAGTACATTAATATTACTCCTTAATCTACTTGTGCCTATTTTTATTGGGTTCTTTGATCAATCAACCTTTACAAACAGTTGATTTGGTCAACTATGGCTGGCTGGTGATATTTCTTAGATCCAAATAGTGATATTGTACATTTGTACTATTACACCATAGCCGTTAATTTGTGACCCAATGACATCACTGCTTATATTGGTTTTATTCATAATGTGAAAACAAAGCTAATTCTGTTTCTTCTCACACTTGCAACTGTGAAAGTTACAGACTTTTGCAGTTTCCATACTTCTCTTCAACAACCCATCTCTTCAATAATTGTCAAAATTCACAAATCATGATTAAGTAATTTCTGCACCACTTTTACATCCTCATCCCTTTCTAAATCCTTCCCCCTGAAGTGATCAATAATCATTAGTATGTCTGAAGCACTAATGTGGGCTGTCACAAAAACAACACTTGCACACATTGCTACTTTTGCTGGTGATCTTACCTGCAGTTATGCTACACAAGGCATGTGAGTTGTGACTTGCCGAAGGAGGAAGGCAGCAGCTTGCGCGAGAGAAGAATGGCTCGGCACGAGTGGTGCGCCCGCACCAAATGTCGGTGCGCCCGCACCAGGTTCGGTGCGCCCGCACCAAGTAATGGTGCGCCCGCACAGTCACGACGACAGATTTCAAGAAGTGAGGCAGAAACTTTGGTGCTCCCGCACTCGAGGCATGTGCGCCCGCACATCAGGTTGGTGCTCCCGCACCAGATGATGGTGCTCCCGCACCTATCGGGGAGGCGAAATTTTTTCCGGGTTTTTTTTTATCTTACGACTTAGGGCTTGTATCTTAGACTTCATATAAATATGTTTTGTCATATTTAGGGTTTCTTAACCACAAAATACTAGAGAGAGAGATTAGAGAAAACACAATAGAGAAGATTAGAGAGAGTCTTTGAGATTCAATTGGAAATCCATTCAATTGAATCTTGCCTATTGTATTTGTAATCGTCTCGTTCATAGTGAAGCGATCTTTTTCCCTGCCTTGAGGACGTAGCTATCACATTGATAGTGAACCTCGTTAAATCTTGTGTGTTCATTTATTCGCTTTCTTGTTTTCTTGTGTGTGTGCTTGGTTGTTGTGAATTCTTGTTGGTTTATTTAAACGCTTCCGCATAACAAGTGGTATCAAGAGCTACAGGTTAACACCGGGGTTAATCGCTTTTGGGACATGGCAACAACAACCTTAAAGATCGACAAGTTTACGGGAAGGAATAGTTTTGGGCTATGGCAGATAAAGATGAGAGCTATATTGAAACAACAAGGTATCTGGAAACCATTGATTAAGGGTTTCACAACGACATCAAAAGAGGGAAATCTGACTGGTCTAACTGAGGCTGAGTTGGAATCTATGGAGGAAAGAGCACACTCCACTATCTTGCTATGCTTGGCGGACGATGTCATCACAGAGGTTGCAGATGAAATCATGGCTGCAGGTTTGTGGTTGAAACTGGAGAGCCTGTACATGACAAAGTCGCTCACAAACAAATTGCTATTGAAGCAAAGGTTGTTTGGCCTACGCATGAGAGAAGGTATGTCCCTAAAAGATCATCTCGATCGTTTGAATTCTATTTTACTGGACTTGCGTAATTTAGATGTTAAGATTGAGGATGAGGATGCTGCGTTGATATTGTTGGTTTCATTGTCAAGTAGCTATGAACATTTTGTAGAGTCTTTTGTGGTTGGAAAAGACACTGTGTCCTAGAGGAGGTAAAGTCGGCACTTTATACTAGGGAATTGCGTCATAAAGCAACTGGTGATATGGTAGAGGATCGTGATTATTCTGCAGGTTTGGTAGCAAATGCTGAGAAAAATAAGGGAGATTCGAGTAGGGATAGGAGAAAACCTAGGTCGAAGGGTCCTAAAAGTAGTGATCTTTGCCATTATTGTAAAGAACCGGGTCATTGGAAGAGTGAATGTCCTAAGAAGGATGGTTCGGCTTCTTTTGCAAAACAAAATAAGATTGACTACGATTCTGAGGAGGATTTAGCTCTAATTGTCCATGAGGAGAAACGCTTAGAAGATAAGTGGGTTCTTGATAGTGGATGTTCTTCACATATGTGTTCTGACAAGGAGATGTTTTCGACCTATAGCTTATGCAAGAGTAGTGTTACTTTGGGTGACAATACGGTGTGTGAGGTGGTTGGAGTAGGCTCTGTGAGGTTTAGAATGCATGATGGGAGAGTTAAGGATCTTAGAGGCGTGAGGCATGTTCCACAACTTAAGAGAAATCTTATATCTCTTGGGATGTTAGACCGTAAGGGTTTTCGATTCCAAGGAGGGGATGGAGTTTTGCATGTGGTGAAGGGTTCTTGTGAGTTACTTCGTGGCGTGAAGTCAGGTGTGGGTAACTTGTATGATTTGCAGGGTACGGCACTGGCTAGAGATGATTCTGAGTTGAAGCTGCATTCTGGGTTGAAAAATGATGGTCTTGAGTGTGAGGTGGAGCTTATGGGGGCTTCTTCACAGGTTGAGAGGTCAGAGTCAACGGGAATGAGTTCAACAACCGGGTTTGAGAGTACTAGTTGGGCTGAGGATGAGAGTGTCAACAGTGAGGTAGAGTTTGTGGGAACTTCTACACAACTGGTTGAAACTAAGGGTCATCAAGAAGAACAGCCAAGGGTCTCTCAGCAGCAGATTGGTATGATAAGGTTCGGTTCTATCGATACTTGTGTGCCAACTTATAGCTATGGGATCTCGAGCGACATGTCTTTGCCAGGGAGTGTTGGGTTGAGAGGTGATTCTGGGAGGAGTCACCAAGAGGTAGCTAGATTGGAACTCCAAGAGGAGTTGCCTGCGTTCCAGTGAGAACGGGATGGAGTGCTCCGGCGCGAGCATAGAAGAACTTCGACGGAAGTTCCCCTGCGCCAAGGGTGATTTGTTTTAGGTACTTAGACGTAAGTGCAAATGGCTCTAGTTGGAGCAACTGGCATGGTACTGGCTCGTCTTGATTAAGGTGGAGCTAGTGTGTTTGCGGTTCAGTGAAGGCGATTTGATTTCCGACGGGTAATAAATTGGGTTTCAGGTGAATGCGCAACATGGGTCTCATAGGCTGTGAGACAGGGTCGTTCATGATGAGTGGTCAGTGATCTTGGCGAGATTGGGTGAGACTCATATGAGGGCAAGCCTGGCATCGGGTGAAAGATGCATGAGCAGGAAGGGAAAGGAGTATCTCGCGTACTGTTGCAGAGATACATGATGTGTTGATGGTTTCGAGGTGGAGTCGTGTGATAGATGCAAGTCAAGGTGGAGATTTGTGAGTTGTGACTTGCCGAAGGAGGAAGGCAGCAGCTTGCGCGAGAGAAGAATGGCTCGGCACGAGTGGTGCGCCCGCACCAAATGTCGGTGCGCCCGCACCAGGTCAGGTGCGCCCGCACCAAGTAATGGTGCGCCCGCACAGTCACGACGACAGATTTCAAGAAGTGAGGCAGAAACTTTGGTGCTCCCGCACTCGAGGCATGTGCGCCCGCACATCAGGTTGGTGCTCGCGCACCAGATGATGGTGCTCCCGCACCTATCGGGGAGGCGAAATTTTTTCCGGGTTTTTTTTTATCTTACGACTTAGGGCTTGTATCTTAGACTTCATATAAATATGTTTTGTCATATTTAGGGTTTCTTAACCACAAAATACTAGAGAGAGAGATTAGAGAAAACACAATAGAGAAGATTAGAGAGAGTCTTTGAGATTCAATTGGAAATCCATTCAATTGAATCTTGCCTATTGTATTTGTAATCGTCTCGTTCATAGTGAAGCGATCTTTTTCCCTGCCTTGAGGACGTAGCTATCACATTGATAGTGAACCTCGTTAAATCTTGTGTGTTCATTTATTCGCTTTCTTGTTTTCTTGTGTGTGTGCTTGGTTGTTGTGAATTCTTGTTGGTTTATTTAAACGCTTCCGCATAACAAGGCATTTTAGCAGCTCAAGGTATTCGAAACGACCTCAAAAAGATCGAGAACAAGCTGATTGCTATTCGCGCTGTTCTGCAAGATGCAGAAAGTAAGCAATATGATAGTGAGGCTGTCAAGATTTGGCTGAAAGATCTCAAAAATGTTGTGTATGATATAGATGACCTCTTGGATGAAGTTCACACTGATCTGTTACGAAAGAGAATCAACAAAAGCCATCTGCTTCGACAAATCAGGTACTATCTTTCATCCTCGAATCCAATTCTGAGTAATTTTTATTGGAGTGATAAGATTAGAGACCTTGTTCAAAGATTTGATGACATTGCTGCTAATAGACGAGATCTTGGATTGGATGGTCATGATCCAATTGAAGTATACAACATTGAGAGGAATCCTTTAGATGCATATTCATATGTGAAGAAATCAGAAATTTTTGGTAGAGATGAAGCTAGGTCCGAAATAATTAGACGTTTAACCAGTAGTACTAGTGTTGGAGATGCTAGTAGGTTGGTTGTGCTTCCGATAGTTGGGTTTGGCGGGATTGGGAAAACAGCATTGGCAAAGCTTGTTTTTAATGATGAGTGGGTTGCTAGTAACTTTGATATTAAGTTGTGGGCATGTGTCTCTGAAAAATTTGATCTGCAGAAGACTATAGAAGAAATTTTGAATTCTGTAAGTAATGAAACCACTGCAAACCTCAACATGAGACAGTTGCATGAAAAACTCCGTGAGATATTGGATGGTCGGAAGCATTTCCTTGTGCTGGACGATGTGTGGATCGAGGACATCAAAGTATGGAGAGACTTGGAGAATTTGGTAGCTGTAAGTGAGAAAGGAAGTGTAATTTTGGTTACTACAAGAAGTGACATGGTCGCATCAACAGTTGGAAATGTTGATCCATATTGTTTGGATAATCTTCCTGGTGATGTTTGTTGGTCTATATTCAAGCAACTGGCATTTAGAGAGGGTGAAGAAACTAGATACCCAAACCTTGCTACAATTGGGAAAAGCATTGTTGAAAAATGTGGCGGGGTTCCTCTGGTTGTTAAGGTTCTTGCAAGCCTGTTACGCAGTGAAAGGAACGAGAAAGAATGGAGGCGAATTTCTGAAACAAACAACTTTATGAACTTACATCTTCAACATAATGACATCAAACAAGCTTTGAGAGTGAGCTACAATAAACTCCCATCTCAATTAAAAGCATGTTTTTCCTATTGTTCATTATTTGTGAAGGATAGCAAGCTTAATCCTCGTATTTTGTCATGCCTGTGGAGTGCACTTGGAATCTTGCAACGAGGTAACGACAATGAAGAGTTAGAATCTATTGGATACAAGTATTGTGAAGACCTATTGTCAAGATGTCTTCTTCAGGATGCATTTCTTGTGTTCACTGAAACTATAAGTGAATGTAGAATGCACGACTTATTCCACGATTTAGCAACTGACCTTGTTGGAGAAGAGATAGCTGTTGTGACCAATAATCATCTTAATGTTTCAGACATGTGCAGACATTTAGTATGGGGATATGAAGGAGGTGAAGGTTTATCAGATAAGAATTTCCCAAAAGAGCTACTCAGAGCAAAGAAGGCTCGAACTTTCAGATTTGGCTATGCAATGGGCTATATTAGCAAGTCATTTATTGAAAGTATTATACACAACTTCAGGTGCTTACGTGTGTTGGATTTGCATCAGAGTAGCTTCGAGGAGTTGCCAATGTCAATTGGGAAGTTAGAACATCTAAGATATCTTGACCTGTCCTACAACCCAATCATCAAATTTCTTCCAAGTACACTATGCAAGTTGTTGAATCTACAATCGTTGTATATTCCAGGGTGTGAGCAGTTACAAGAGCTACCCAGAGATATTGACCAGTTGGTAAGCCTAAGGTATTTATCTGTGACTATGAATCAAGTGAGCTTAGCTAGCACCAAATTTAATGGCTTAAGTTCTCTAGGACGACTAGAATTATACTCGTGTAAAGAATTAACAACTTTGTGGAATGGATTTTCTTTTCAATTCCACACTACCCTGGTAGAGCTTCACATTGTTAATTGTCAGAAATTGATTTGTCTTCCTGATAGCAAAAAATACCTTGTTGCCCTTGAGACATTGATCATTCGTGATTGTCAAGAGCTTGATTTGGAGAAAGGGAACAACCTATGTGGGCTTCAAAGCCTTCGGACCTTGGAAATTACCGGTGTTCCAAAGCTAGAACGTTTACCAGATGGCATCCATTCTGCTGCAAGTTCTCTTCAATATCTCTGGATTGAAGGCTGTGCAGGACTGACTACACTTCCAAATTGGTTGCAGCATTTCACTTCACTTAGAAGAATTCTTCTTTTCAGTTGCATAAATATAGTAGCTCTCCCGGAGGGATTTAGCCAGCTTCATTGTTTGCAGAAGCTACAGATTAAGAATTGCCCCCATCTTAGTAAAAGATGTGCAAGACATACAGGAGAAGATTACCATCATATCTCTCGCGTGCCTGAAGTTTACCTCTATGAATAATGCATCCATGTTACCCTCCTATCTCTTGCGTGCCTGAAGTTTACCTCTATGAATAATGCATCCATGGGAATGGGATAGACACCCTCTCATTTGTTCCCTCCCTTTCCCTTCCTTCCCTACTCCGTTTCCACTTATCCAAACAAAGTGTTAAGGCTTTTTAAGGTTCCTCTACGTTTTGTCTATACACCATGATCATACTTCCTTTTGTATTCGAGAGTACAAACACTGTTTAGTGACAAATTACCAAATGTATTATTCAATGTATTTCTAGATCAAAGTTATGCTTCCCCATGTTGTTTAGCTCAGTTGATAATTAAGGAGTTCAGGATTCAAAAGACTTGAGTGAGTTAAATTTCTTTTTGTTCTAAAACGTAGGATCGAACTATAGAAAATATTCTGCTTTCACCAAAACAAAAGCATGAAAAATGAGGTGATTTCCTTTCTTTTCGATTTCTGACTTGATATTCTGGTTTGTATTGGTGTTCAGACTTCTGACTGAACTTAGTATGAATGAAGTACAGAGCTCTAATAATGACAAGAAGCGAAACAATTTTACTTATTTTACAACCATGTTTCATAGTTTCATGTATAGTAAAAAATTGCACCGTTTTTTCATTAATCTCTTAGTTTCCAGCAGAAGGAATCTCTTGTAAACCATAACAATAAGTACAAGAAAAAAGCAAGGAAAGCTACAACTGTCATGCACCCTTGTTGAAGGAAAATGCATGTGAGTTTTAACTAAGAAGGAAGAAGTGAGAGAGGACGATGAAATAAATGTTTTGTGCATTATTTCACCTATTACTAATTGCCTAATTGGTCTTGGAGTGAAATTCGAATTGAGTTTCCATGTGGTTAAACTTAACGCTGTTGGTTTGGTTGAAAATCGATGGTTAAACTGCAAATTGATGATCAAGTGAACTGAATTGATCTATAACTGAAAAATTTAAAACCGATAAGTTAATCAGATTAAAGTAAACTGCAATTAATCGAACTAAAACTGAATCGAATTAAAAACAAACTAAACTGAAATTAACTACACGGAAAATCGATTTAAACTGAACTGACTGAAAATAAATTGAATTTAACTGAAAACTATTTAAACCATTTTTAATGTAACTGAATCAAACTATTTTAACTGAAATATATAAAATTGTTTTAAACTAAATTGAAATAAACTGAATAAAATAGTATTAAAGTGTACAAATTTAAACTATCTCAAACTAAACTGTTTCAAAATGTAACACATAATTTCGTAAGTTTTAAAATTTACCTAAATTATTGGCGTACAATGACTATTCATAAATTCATCTAATAAAGAAAAATACTTGCATAATTCTATGGATCTTTGTGTATTTTAAATTCTCAATAGTTAAAATTCCAATAAACAAGACCTCTGTGTATTTTAATAAAGAGAAACACTTGCATAGTTGTATGGACTATGGAGTTATGATTATTCATGAATTCATCTAATTGATTTCAATAAATCAAAACATTATTTGTTGCAAGACAATCACAAGAAATATTATGATTCTTCAAATATAATTCATGAAATTCATCTTTGTTAAAATGTTAATATTTCTGCCATAACTAGTGGTGTCGGAAATAGATGTTACCGCTGGGTCAACCTGATATCGATTTTACTTGAATATGGTTCGACCTGTGAGAGTCAATCCCTAGACCTGACCGAAACTTGACCTGAGATTACCCAGACCTGAGCGACACTCGACAAGATCATATGCTGACCTAACCACATAAACCTGCATTCAAACCTGAACCTTACCGTAACCCAACTAGATATTAACACAAAACCCGACAAGACCAAGTAAATATCCGGTTCATCCCGGTTTGTTTATGACCGACCCAAATTCAACTGTAATCTTGTTAACTAGGTAGAATAAGATCTGCATTATTTGATCCGTTTTTCAAACCAATCTATTTTGATGACTAAACCCACAAAATTATTAAAATTTAATTATTGCAAATTATTTTTACTAAAACTGAATTGAACAATGATTTAGTTATTATATATATATATATATATATATATATATATATATATATATATATATATATATATATATATATATATATATATATATATATATATATATATATATATATATATATATCAAATCTATTCCTTTTAAGTTTTTATAACATATGAGTAGACGATCTAGTTATAATATATGTTATAAACGTAGATATTGATGTAGTTAGTACTTAGTAAATAAAACTTTCTTTTTTCAATGTTAATGTCTTAATTAATTGTTGGATTTTGATCTTTCTCAAATCAATAGCATTAATTTTGAAACTATTTTGATTTTAGTATTCAAAACTTGTAATTCTAGTATTGATTAGTTTAGTAATTTAGTTAAGTATTGTACTATTTTGATTTGAGTTCGAGCGTAATATGATAACAGATTGACTAACTGAATGACTGGCATTTAGCAAATTACGGCTAATGGCTCAATATTAGATTCTGTCACTCGGGACTTAATAATTAACTAGTTTTAGGCCCGGGCTATGCCCCGGGTAAGAAATCTTCATTTATTAATATTATACTTTAAAATAATAACACTAAATATCACTTGGTCTAGTGGTTAAAACTTTAATATATAACCTTGAGGTCATGGGTTCAAACCTTGTGCTATGCAATCTTAGGTTTTTTATTGTACGCAGATTATTACATGGAGTAAAATGCTTTAGGAAGAGCGCCACGTGGCACCGTTCCACGTTTAGGAACGCCTTTTAATATATTAGTATAGATTACATTTACAACTTGTAATATGTCTTAATTTATTGAGTTATTGTTGGTTTGGCTTTACAACTTCACTTAACGTCTTAATTATTTGTTGAATTGATGACGGATCATTATTTATTAACTAGCTTTTAACCCGTGCAAAAATGCACGGGAGGTTTTATTTAGATATAATTTGGACCAGTTCATAGTGCACGGGAATTGCTTTATTTATTAAGTAGTTGTTTTTGTTCCAAATTTATTGGATCCATAATTATTAAAATTCATGCATTTAAGGTTAAAAGAATATAAAATGTAAAATCATATTAGATGATATATACAAATCCTTTGTTACAACATTTTGAAGTTTGAAAATCTTATAATTGTGATATATACATCTATAAATACGTAAATGAAACAAAAAAAAACACATTAACGCGCGGAAATATTTTGTTTTATTAATTTTTATTTTAGGATGTTTATCCTAAAATCATGGTCAGAATATTAGCTCATGATTTAAAGTTTTTATAATCATATTGTGTACTAAAATATATTTTAAAATCAGCTTATGACCCGTGGATTCAGTGGCTGATGTAGCTAATGTCATGATAAAATACACGGGAAGTTTTTTGTTGGTTAGATATATATACTAAAAGATATTGATTGACTATTTCATTTATACAATTTTTTTAGTAAGATAGATATACTGTAAATTATTGTGATGGGGGTATATTTTTGCCTTAAATATATCAATTTTATTAATCTAGAAGTGGCCTATTTAAGATTAAAAGTTACACACTTTGGTTGAAATATCTCTTTAAAGTTGTAAAATGACTCACTTTGACTTAAAAAAGTGATATATTTTGATTAAAATTAAGTGAATTGGTTTGACAATAAATTTATTGTATTTATCCAGAGCACACAATATTTGTTGTTTCATTTGAAAGTAGGAAAGAACATGCAAAATTAGCACACCAATTTGTACATATGATATATAGTTTTTATATGTCTTGCTAATCATTGTATATTACTTCACTATATTACTACCACTATCGGAAAAAAATATTGATAATTTTATATTCTAGGTACACCATACAAAATTATGAAATAAGATATATTATTGATAATGATTCAATAATAATGATTAAAAGATCACTAACTATATATACAATATTTCTAATTCTAATATGGAATCTCTTTATAAAGTATATTTTGGAAACCTCCATCAGTTCATTATCATAAAATGTGAGTTTCAGATGTAAAAGTTACGAAAAGCTTTGTGTTCTTATCAAAAAATGAAAAAAGCTTATTTGTATTGAATTAATTTAGTTCAATATATATCTGCAGCATAACCATAAACTATAACTTGTATAACTATATGAGATGACCCAGGAGATTTAGTGTGACTTAATGATAATAACTTATGTAAAGATAAGGTTAGTTATAATACACTTACAATAATCTTAAGATTTGTTGTTACAACAACTTGATTTAGTTCATTAAGGATATTATTCCTTTACTTCAGGAACTCCAGAACCAATTCTCTTCATCTGCCCTATGAAATTGTATCAGGTTCAATTTCGTCGGCCATCTGATCTTGATGAAGAATAATTTTCATACACCGTATCAATATTTATGCAGCTCAAATGACCACCTTAATATATTTCTTACCCACCAGCTTAAAATTCTAAATTTCATTATAATAGTAAATATTAGTACATAGTGAGTCTTATTTTGCGAAAGAACGACAAACATGTTATTTATAAAAAATATCAATTTCTTTTTGTATTAAGAATTAGTTATTTAATGGCTTTCAGGAAATAAAGTTACATAACACTCAAAGTACTATATACTTTTTTTGTTTTCTTTATATGCAACATTTGTCTTTTTAGTGGGTAGATCATATTTATCAAATGTTACATAAAAAAAGGAGGTAGTATTAGGATCACTTTCGGAAAATAAACAATGCAGCATGTAATTTTTTTTTATAAGAATATCATGTAATTATTGTAATATTTGCCAAGTACTCCCTCCGTTTCAAAATATAAGGCATTCATGCTTTACAAAAATTTGTTTTGACCAAAAATATCTCTCTATTTTTTTAAATTTTTTTTATCAATATAGATTGAGAGTAATTAGCGGTCAAAGTTTAACCTTGAACATCATACACGCCCTATATTTTGAAACGGAGAGAGTACATGGTACGAAAATCTAAGGATGTATGTGTAAATTAACTTTTAAATTTATAAATTTAAGATATTATATTTGCCTATTTATTACTTTTATCTAATTTGTAGATCTAAAAAGCAGTCAAAATAAGACCCTTCGGGCCTTCATCACTTTAGTTCTTTTAGTAGATATTATATATCAATCTTTTTATATATGCACCTTGTTGAAAAAATATAAATAAATTTATAGACATAGTCTGTTGGTTAGAACCCTTTTCTATTTATGAGGCTATAACAACAACTGAACAGAGTAACCATATTATTCAATCACATCCTTCACCACACGTATTATAACACAAAATTGGAGGAAGGGTCTGATCTCCCAGCTTATTTTCAGTTCAGTTTGATTCAGTTTAGTTTAATTACAATCAGTTCAATTGAGTTCAATTCAATTGCGATCAGTTCAGTTCAGTCCAGTTCCTAATTTATTTATCAAATAACTTATTATTATTTAATAACTTATTATTAGTATTTAAGACCTAACTGGATGCTTATCAAGAACTGAAACTGATAATGATGAACTGCTATTGGGTACAAACTCTCTAACTATAGTTTTTTCTTGTTATATTTGTCAATGTGTGAATTCCTAAGTAAAAAGACTAACTCCCGAAAGTCCTGAATTACATTGCAAATATTAAGAAAAAAAAGAGATGTATTGTAATGATTTTGGAGGATTCTATTATATAGCAGGCAAAATACTACTATGATTGATTCCAATCAAGGTTGTTAATTTTGAATGATATACGACAATTTGTTCTAAGCCATTAATTTAGTACATGATTCTTTGCTTGATTTAAGGAACATTATAACAATACTTCCTAATTTGAAATATTATAATTTATTTACTGATGCTTCTTGCCTAGTTATAAAGATTATGACACGCGTTAGAGCGGTATGCAATCAACACATAAGCATTAGCTGTTTACCAATCTACACGTGGCAATTTAATTTTGAAGCCACATGAGAAGACGACATTTGGCATGATGTATATTAGCTTGACACGTAGGCATAATGAACTTAGCTTTATATATAGATATAGATGATTAATCACTTTACATTTTTAATGTATATGTATTAATGCAAATATGCAATAAACAAGATTAGTCAATAATCTAAGTCTTAGTTTAGTAATTTTACTCATTCATATAAATTGTTATTATGTTAGTATTATTGTACAACATATGAACCCTCATTATAATCATTTAAGCCTCATAAGAACCATACTTATAGACATATGATTGTCATTTGATATAGTATTATAACATGTTAAGGGCCTGTTCTCTTCGGCATAAAACAGCTGAACTGAACTGAACTGATCTGAACTGAACTGAACTGAACTGAACAGAATTGAACTGAACAGGAATGAATAGTGATATGTGAGAGTAAAAGTATTGTCAAGAGCTAAGCTAAACTGAACTGAACTGAACTGATCTGAACTGAATTGAACTGAACTGAATTGAATTGAACTGAACTGAACTGAAAATAAGTTGGGGAGAACAGGCCCTAAGAGTCGTTTTACTTATTTATAATCAATAGAGTATTAGTTACTAACATGGAAGACATAACACAATAACAATTATCCGATTATTGCTGATGGCCCGATATTAGGATTTAGGACTTAATGTCTTAATGATTACATTTGCAATTTGACTTATGTCTTATTGTTGATACTTGCTATTGTGTTAACTTTGTAATATCATTAATATGTTATCACTTTATCAATTATCTATTAATTAGAATTTTTGCACTTAGTAACAATTAACAAATAATAAGTTAGTCAATTACTGAGCTAATATGTCTAAGTGAGTAACTGACTAAATGATAAGTTACTATATGGTTCTTAACAAGTTATCCTGTAGTAATAAAATGAAGAAAATAGAGAGAGAGATGAGGGTATGCGAGAATCGGCGCCGTTGAAAGAGATGAGAGTGTGTGTTTGAGACTTAGGTTTAGGGTTTCATTTAAGGGTTTAGTTTTTATAGGGGTTGTTTGGGGTGATTTCAGCCGTTGGATTAGATCTAATGGTTAGAATAGAAGGAGATGAGAGATAAGGGTTTTTGAAAAGAAGGGGAGATTAGATCATTTTAGGCCATTGGATCTTTACTCTTTTACAAATCAAAGGCTAAAATTAAGGATCCATGTGTTTGTTTTTTGGCCAATGAGATTTGAGAAATGATAATGCTTATGAAGTATGGCAAAAATTTATTGAATAATCAATTAACAATTTATTGTTATTGTTATTGTTGTTGTTGTTGTTGTTGTTGTTGTTGTTGTTCTTCTTATTATTATTATTATTATTATTATTATTATTATTATTATTATTATTATTATTATTATTATTATTATTATTATTATATTTATTATTATTATTATTAATAATATTTTTACTATTGTTATTATTATTATTATTATTATTATTATTATTATTATTATTATTATTATTATTATTATTATTATTATTATTATTGTCGTTATTGGTATTTTTGTTATGTTATTTTATTATTTCGAATCATAATGCTTACCATAATAATCGACTCATTTATAAAAATCCAGTAATTGATTGTACATTCGTACTTATAATATAATACTCATTATTATCGTTAGTTATACTATTAGAGCATATTAAGGGTCGATACTCATTAATAATCAATCGCGTATTAGCTATAATGATTCCAATATTATTATATCGTAAAATATTTAAGCCTACTGATAAAATAGTTTGTTTATAGCCACACATATATTTATATATATATACAAAGTTAAGAGAAGATCATAACCACTATACAGTATTAAACTATAGTATAACATGACAATTAACTTAAATAATCTTATAACTTATAAAGACGACAATGGAGTAACTGACTAAGCGTTAAGTTACTATATGGTTGTTAATAAGTTACTATCTAGTAACTAGTAAGTACTTGTTAAATAATTTACTATGGTTGTTTCTTGTTAACAGTTAACAGTTAACTTATTGATTTTACATTTTAATAAGTCGTGGTTAGCTTTTATAGGGGAGAATGATTTGGGGGTATACTTTATTATTATTATTATTATTATTATTATTATTTTATTATTATTATTTATTATTATTATTATTATTATTATTATTATTATTATTATTATTATTATTATTATTATTATTATTATTATTATTATTATTATTATTATTATTATTATTATTATTATTACTGTGCAACATATGAGCACTCATTATAATCACTTAGAGCTTATATGAATTGTTGTAAACATATGAATGTATGATTGTCATTTGCTACAATACTATATGTTAGAACCCAAGGTGACACTCAAGAAGGGGGGTTGAATTGTGTGACGAAATTTGATCGATTTTCGCAAAACCTTTGTTATTGCACAGTGCCAGCCACTGTGCGAAATAATCGTAAATCTCTGATTTGAGTTTTTGCGCAAACTAAAACTTAAATTATGTGGAATTTGATGCACAAACACAGAATATAACGTGGTTCAATCTCACCTTTGAGATCTACGTCCACACGAAATAAAACTCTTTATTTCTTTGAATCTTAAGATACCAACCTTTGATACAATAAGACTCCCTCACTACTAACCCTAGTAGTGCTAACCAACTCTTAACTCTAAGAATTGACACTCTCTATAATAGTGAAATTACAGAAAGAAAGAATCCTCAAACGTGTGCTTCTTAGTCAAGCAATTAGAGGACAATTACACTCGTATATTCGTTACTTGAATCTGACTCAAACAGTGCTATACTCTGTGCGAAGGAAATAGTTTTCAGCTCTTAATATCTCCGATTTTTCTCTCTGAAAACGTGAGATCTAAAAGTGAATTATAAATCCCTTTTATACGACTTGGTTTGGACGAAAATCCTTCAAAAATATCTTTATCTTTTAATCCTTAATTTTAAGGGATAAAACTCTCTTTTTAGAAAAACAAACTTGCTGAATTCTTCTGCTTCGGTTAAGATTCTATCCGGTCGAGTCTTTCCCACTCTTTGGCTTAAAAAACCTGGATTTAAGTTTCTGTCTGATGCATTAAAGAGTCAAGGTTGGTTGAACTTGCTGAATTCTACGGATGGTATATATATTGATGAGGTTACACAGTTTTATGAAAATTTGGTTGTTAATGAGAGTTTGGTTCTAACCTCTACTGTGAATGAAATTGGGATTACTTTATCTGTGGACAAATTGGCTCAATTACTAGGTGTTCCCAATAGTGGATTTTCGGATTATACACCCCAAGCGTGGCCGTTTGTTCCTGATGTGGACAATGCCACGATTAGTCGCACTATATCTGACCGCCCTCTTTCTCATGCACAAATCTTTTCTGCTTCTATGCTTCCTGCTAAATTCAAGTTGATTCGTAGCTTGATTACAAAGACCCTTCTTCCCCGTATAGAAAACCGTGGAGATTGTTTGATTATGGACCAAGTTTTAATCTGGTTGTTATCTCATGGACATCCCATAAACCTTCCTCACCTGATGATCTCACATATGGGTCATTTGTCCTCTTCTTCTCCCTATTATCCATATGGGATGTGGCTTACTAGAGTGTTTAAAGCATTTGATGTTTTGCTCCCTACTTCTAAGGGCGTTCCTTGTACTGACACTATGAGCGATGGGATGCTCAGTAGAATGGAGCTGTGTGTCATGGGTAAAGAGTTACTGAAAAAAGATTTTGTGGGGTTTCAACCGAAAGAGGCTTGTGCGGGTTGTCTAAAGATGAATGAGGAGATGCGGGTTCTAAAACAACAACAGCAGCAGACATTGGCTCGTCTGAGAGCTATTGAAACTATTGCAGCACAGCGACACCGTCAACTTCTCTCTGCTGTCCTTCTCAAACCATCCCCACCCTGATCCTAGCTGTACTATGATATTGGCTAGTCTTGTTTTTTTGCTAAAACTTGTCTGTTTTCACAATTGGTTTTTGGTTTGTTGTGATACTTTATGATATATTTTGGATGATCATGAGGATTGTGAATTGGTGATGATTGTAGCACCAGCATCACTAGCTAGCTTAGTAGAGCTATTGACTATTTTGGAATGTTCTAACTACGTGCATGGTTTTTTTGTCTTCTCGTACTTTTTGAGGATGCCAAAAGGGGGAAAAAGATCTATATAATATTATGCTTTGTAACAGTAAGATATTTTCATTGCTACTTTGAGAATCGAATATAAAAATGAGCATGTGGAAACAAGTGGGAATTGAAAGCTATTAATCTAATGTATGGATAGATTATAAAGGGAAAATGAATAACAATAACATATATGCATCATACTTTGAGGGGGAATAAAAGAAAATATCATATGCATACTTTGAGGGGGAACAAGTCATTATCTAACAATATTATATTCATAGTTTGTCATCATCAAAAAGGGGGAATTTGTTGTGCATGTACATGTTATGGTTTATGCACATATTATGTTTTGATGATGAAAATTAATATAATATATTTTAGTATGAAAGTATGTAACAGTTGAAACAGATGCATGAAGAAAGGAATTAATAAATGAAGACTTTGAAGAAAAGAAGAATCAAGATTGAAGTCAAGTTTATATGTTCCTTAGAATAGTTACTTTGTGTAAAAATGTAATAGGCTTGAATTAGGTGATATATTATGTGCTAAATATAGAAATATAAAGTTAGTATAATTATTATTTTCTTAGAATTAAGAAAATAAATAATTTATATAATATTATATGTCTATATAAAAAGGAAATTAGTTTATAAAATAAGATAAAAGATTTTCATAAAAAATGTTTTAGAAAAAGAATTTTATAAAAAACGTGGTTTTAGAAAAATATTTTTACAAACGTGTTTTATGAAAATAATTTTATGAAAACGAGTTTTAGAAAAGAATTTTAGTAAACAACGTAATTTGGTTTTCAAAAAGGATTTGGAAAATATTTTTTGATAAAAACAGAATTTTAGTTGAAAAGAAAATCTAATAAGAAAAAACTTATCTTTTTGAGATTAAAGATAAAGATAGAAAAAGATTAAGTTTTTTCTTATTAGATTTTCTTTTCAACTAAAATTCTGTTTTTATCAAAAAATATTTTCCAAATCCTTTTTGAAAACCAAATTACGTTGTTTACTAAAATTCTTTTCTAAAACTCGTTTTCATAAAATTATTTTCATAAAACACGTTTGTAAAAATATTTTTCTAAAACCACGTTTTTTATAAAATTCTTTTTCTAAAACATTTTTTATGAAAATCTTTTATCTTATTTTATAAACTAATTTCCTTTTTATATAGACATATAATATTAATATAATTATTTATTTTCTTAATTCTAAGAAAATAATAATTATACTAACTTTATATTTCTATATTTAGCACATAATATATCACCTAATTCAAGCCTATTACATTTTTACACAAAGTAACTATTCTAAGGAACATATAAACTTGACTTCAATCTTGATTCTTCTTTTCTTCAAAGTCTTCATTTATTAATTCCTTTCTTCATGCATCTGTTTCAACTGTTACATACTTTCATACTAAAATATATTATATTAATTTTCATCATCAAAACATAATATGTGCATAAACCATAACATGTACATGCACAACACTATAACATATCAAGAGTCATTATATTAATTTATAATCAATAGAGTATTAGATTGGTTTTACAATTATTTTATTACCAACTTTCTACTCAAATGATTAAACATATTGATAAAATAGTTTGTTTATACTTTATCATATATAGTCACAACATAATATATATACATCGCATTATGTTTGTTATTATTATTGCTATTATTAGCATTGTTGTTACTATTACTATTTATATTGTTATTGTTAGTATTCGTGTTCTTATTTGTATTACTATTGCTATTGTTACATTTTTACTATTACTGTTATTATTTTTATCATTATTATCATCGTTGTTTTAAGTTATTTTTTTTAATTATTATTATCATTATTATTATTATTATTATTATTATTATTATTATTATCATTATTATTATTGTTATTTATTATTATTATTATTATTATTATTATTATTATTATTATTATTATTATTATTATTATTATTATTATTATTATTATTATTATTATTATTATTATTATTATCATCATCATCATCATCATAGCTATTTACAAACTTATATACCGATCATAATGCTTATAATAATATATAATATTAGAACATATGACGAGTCGTTTTACTCCTTTACTCATTAGAGTGATTTTACGCACTTGATTAGTCGAAATAAGAGTTGACTAAGAGAATACCCTAAACATCATGATAGTTCAACCGATATGACAAAAGTCCAATTGAGTTCAAAATTTATGTAACAGGTAAGCCTTTGACCCGAAATATGAAGAGATAAAAAGGCTAGATATGACATAACCAATATCAAATTCCACCTGAGTTGATGCTTTTTTTTTTAAGAAATCGAAAGTAACTAAATCCCAACTGAAAATAACTGTTTAACTGATAGTAATAGGTAAAAAGTCAACTATTTAAACCAAACTGTACGAGTCAAACCAAAAGACAATTGTAAACTGAACTTAACTGAAAATTGAATTAATTGTATAGATTGAAACCGAAACCGGAAAAGTTTAAACTGAATCAATTGAACTCGGAAAAATGAACTGCATTAACCGAACTGAAGTCAACTGAACTATTTGGTTTGAACCAGTAGTAAAACTCAATCATCTCCTATGTGGGCTTAGGTGTATGTCTGCAGAATATTATTATCCCTTTTATTAGAACCTACTAAGAAGTACGTTCTCCACTTGACACTTTGCGAACGTCATTAATGCCTAGTCGTTCGTCGACTAAGTGACTGTATACATAAAATTCGAGTCAAAGTATGTATAAGACAAGAAACAAAGTAACAAAGAAATTATATTTCAATAAATGTATTGAGTACAATCTCTGTAAACAGTTTATAATGAGAAGCATATGAATTTGGATGTAGAAGTTTTCCAGCAGTTTTAGGAATGAAAACTTCTGCACATTTCTTTATAAACACATGAATTAATATGGATCAACCATTTCTTAATAGTTTCCATACCGATTGTGCTGAAACTGCTGATAACTTCTTTACAATTGATCAACATGAATCAAAATAAATTATTGTTAATCATCTATCTGTTCAACATCATATTTTGTTCATTTTCCTTGACACATGTAAAACCAGATTGTATTAGCAAGGGAAGTTAGGGCCTGTTCTCCCCAGCTTATTTTCAGTTCAGTTCAGTTCAGTTCAGTTCAATTCAGTTCAGTTCAGTTCAGTTCAGTTCAGTTCAGTTCAGCTCTTGACAATACTTTTACTCTCACATATCACTATTCATTTCAGTTCACTTTAGTTCAGTGCAGTTCATTTCAATTCAGTTCAGATCAGTTCAGTTTAGATCAGATCAGTTCAGTTTAGTTCAGTTCAGCTGTTTTATGCTGAAGAGAACATGCGCTTAATCAATATAATAGCTTCAGTAGTAGAGTTACATATACAGACTATAATTCTTACTTCTCTACAAACTCATACATGCACCACTGCATAATAATCTTTAAACACATGTCCTCCCCTACATTATGCTACTAACATTGTTATCATACTTTTTTCGCTCAAACTATAGTGTTGGGCGAAACCCACTGGTTAAAAATTCGCATTTTTGAACGAATTTATTCAGATTTGCTTACATATATTGGATGTAATACTTGCGCCAAACGTGTTTCTTTCAAGCAATGTGCCATATAGCTGTTCAAATTGTTTTAAAAAAAGTTTATCCGTAGCCAGGTATACAGTCGATACATAACTACTCATCATTATTTGGAAAAGAAGAAATAAAAATGACAATTTTCCTTTACTCCTAGGATCCATTTCCAAATCAAAGCGTCCCATGACACTCGTTTAATGGGTCTTACTGCCTTCACCAAAGAATATAAAGCTCTTTTCAAAATGTCAACCGAACACATTCATAATCTACTTATCGATGTAAATATCTTGTATTTTTGCATATTATCTCACTTCAATCTCAAATATAAACTAGATTCTAAACTTGTTCATTTACATTTATATTTACTTGGTAGCTAGCGTTCACCACCATCTTCAATGATTTGATGGCGACAAACTTTTTATATCCAAATCACGGCAACTACATTTGTTTCCAGAATAGAGTTCTGTAGTAGAATCTTATATCATGTTGTGGGATCAGGACAAAGCTCCATCTCAAAAACATTTCAAAGGCATGTGAAATAACCATAAGTTAGCAAAAAGTTTCAGTTTAGAGGGCTCTCTTAAAATACTAGATTAAGCTTCAAATTGCACGTCAAAGTGCTACTAGAATGTATATTGTCTACCCCATAGTATAGTATGAATAAATTGTTTATGAACACCTTTATCACCCCAAACAGCAAGTGCAAGCACCAACTGTTTTGGAATAGTTATTTCACAATCATCTTGCTAATTAAATTCAACGTAATTCGAATATTGCAAATACGCTATTTTGGATACAAACAACTAGTACGGTAAAAAAACGCCAACAATTTTGGGTAAAACTAAAAGAAAATCACAAGAAGTACAACATTTCTAAACATGATCAATACTTTCCCTCAGGCCTTAACAGCAAAAAAGACTTTGTCAAAAAAAAAAAACAAAAACAAAAAAAGAATGATGTTAAGAATTGAAAATACAATAATCTAAAAATAAATTTATTAAAAAAGAAACCGACCCAACATCATAGGAATACAGTGGCTCCATAGCAGGGTTGAAATTAATGGCTGTGAGGAGTACAGTGGTACAGAGTACAGATCTTCTGAATATGACGAACCATTTTTGTTTCAAGAGTTTGTTTGTACTTTGTAGCGTAGGACTTGATGATATCATGTATAGACTTTGATGAGGTTAATAACTTATTTTTGTTTGGTGAAATGATAAACAATTCTTTTATTGACTTATTTGTTGTTTTCCCCCACTCTATTCACTTTTTTTAATTCACTTTATTTCTTGAACCTTTTAAAAGTAGCAATATACAACACTGTTCCTTTCTACAGTGTTCTGGGTGACAAACAACTGAAATCTTACTTCAACCCTCCACGCGTCCTACACGTGCCACACACCGCCTCACCAGATGTGCCCAAATCAATTTGGCGCCTTTAGGTTTCGTCTTCTCTCTTTCCTCATCCTCCCATCTGCTCATCTCCATGAATCTCCATGAATTCAAATGGGGTTCCTTTTATGCTTGGTCAAGGATTCTTCTTCTGATCTGAATCAAATTTTAACTTTTCAGCTCCATCAATTTCAATGGGTTTTCTTTTCTTTTCTTTATATATCAAACTTCAACCTTCTACTCCTCATCTCCATGAATTTAAATGGGGTCCCTTTAATGCTTGGTCGAGGGTTCTTCTGCATCAAATTTCTACTTACAATTGGTTTGGGTCAACTGCGTGTAGTGGCCGAGGGAAATGGATTGTTGGGTGTTTTGTGGGCAAGGGAGGTGGAATTCCCGGTTTGTTTACAAAGGTAAATTTCTTCTTCTGCTTCGCATCTCTATCAATTTCAATGGTTTCCTTTGATGCTGGGTTATGGATTCTGGAAGTGGCTCAATTCAGGGACTGCTGGGTTAGCTGCGTGTAGTGGGCAAGAAAAATGGATGCTTGGCTGTTTGTTGGGCAAGGGAAATGGAGCTCCTACTTTGGTTACAGAGGTAATTTGTGCACTTTAAAGTTGATTTATTGATACTTGTGGAATTGACTTCATTTCCCATGTCTAAGCTTCCCCACTTTACCACTTTTGTTTTTTTCTACAATCTGCAAATCTGCAAATAATCATCATTATCTGCAAATAATCATCATTATAATTATATTACATGAAGATGAATCATGGTGCTCTTTGGTTTAATAAAGTAGTTATGAATTAAACCATTGTTAATCAAATACTAAATCATTAGTCATTAGGTATACAATAATTATTAATTAAGCCATTCAATAGCATTATCATAAACAGCATCATATCATTATATAGAGAACAGTTAATTAACTTTGCATGAAAGCATTAATTTAGCGTTAAAGCATTAATTTCGTCCTTTAGTTTGGAAAAAATTGAAAGAGGGATATGTTCAGCAGGGGTAAACTTACCCAATATTTAATAGATTTCCCCCAAAAAAGTACAGTTACTTTCCTGCTTCTCTAACCAGGTTCTAACCAGGGAAAAAGCAAATAGTTCCCGGTTTTAAGGCTAAAAGTGAACTAAAACCAAGGAATGCAGTACATTAGGACTTCATATTTTATTCAAACAATGGTGCCATTGCCCTAATGTAGTACTCCCTCTGTTTTTTTTATCTTTCTCACTTTCCATTTACACATCTTCCAATGCACATTTTTGAACTTAAACATCTTTCATCATATATTAGTAAAAATTATAACGATTGAATATTAATAATGTACTAATTGAGACGAATCAAACAAGATCCCACATGACTATATTTTTTCTTATAAATTGAAAAAAATTGAGAAGATTCTCTCTAAGTATGAATAGTGTCAAGATTCTAAGTGAGAACAATAAAAAAAACAGAGGGAGTACTTCCCATTCTAGGGTTTCTTTCATCTATAGTATAAATACCCCCTGCTGAAAGGAAATGCCTCTTTATCTCTGTGCTCTTCCATAAAAATAAAAGCTTGCAATTTCAGAGTGGTAGGTCATTGCTCCATACTCTTCTTGTGTTAGCAAATGGTTACTGGTTTGGCAATTAAGTTGTCTTTAATTAATCATACAAACAATTGGTACTTGACACACATTTACTCTATCAAAGAATTCCACAGATGACTAAAAACTGTCACACTTTATTAGTTACTTAACAATCTTGCAAGAATAAACACCGGACAAATATTTGCACATTGGATCTAACTTGACAATTCGTGTCCCTGATAAACTTTAATTTAAAAGATGCAATGCAGTTAGGATGTTGTGTTCATTGTGTTATGCTTACTTTAAACATGAAATCCTGTTATATTATATATTAAGCTTTACTTTGCCTGTTCTTTTGGTGTTCAATGATCATATAGGCATCTAGGCAAGCATCATATACCATTTTGGTTAATCAAACTCAGGTAGAAAACCATATAGGGTAGTAGTAAAAACAAAATCACACACTCTTTTGGTGTTTAAATCAATCAAACTCAGGTAGAAAAACATATAGGGTAGTGGTGAAAAACAAAATCACAGGCTCTTTTGGTGTTTAAATCAATCAAACTCAGGTAGAAAAACATATAGGGTAGTAGTGGAAAACAAAATCACATGCTCTTTTGGTGTTGAATAATCATATGAACAAGCAATTCTGAAACAAGTTTAGGAGGGGGGGTCCCATGGCCTGTTTCTGGCAGCTGGATGATCTGTTGTTCATATATTTTTTCAGTTCATCAAATCCAATTTAAGTGTTCCATGTACTTGGTTGTTAGTTTGAAACGAGAAAAAAAATGTACGCTTGATAGATGTGACGAGCTCATGTTCATGTAACACAAATATTAGGATCTTAATTTACGTTTTTGCTGCCTCTAATTTTGTAGAACCAACTGTGAATTAGATTTGTTGCACAATTGCTAAGCTGATTGTTTTTGCCTTTCCCTGTAGGATTCCAGTTGCTTCTCATTTATCTGTTGTTACCAGCTTGTAAACCAGCCTCCGGTAATCCTTTTTCCTCACAGTCCCTGGTAGTTCTTTCCCCTAAAAAATCATGTTATGTGCTTCTTAGCAACCTATGAGTATATATATGTTTAGTTCTGTTACACCTGTTGTTTTTACGAAGTATATAGTTGCTTAGTGCTGTTTAAGTTTTTTTCCCTTGCCAGTTTGTAAGCCAGCCCCTGGTAATCCTTTTCCCTGAAAGTCCCTGGTTGTTCTTTTCCCTATGAAATCATGTTATGAGCTTCTTAACAACCTATGAGTATATATTTGCTAAGTTCTGTTCATCCTGTTGTTTTTACCAAAGTATATAGTTGCTCAGTTCTGTTGCATCTGTTCTTTTTTCAAAAATATAGTGTTGCTGTGTTTGTGGCCTCTTTGCTGTTTTGTTCCCATTAGCCTACGCTTTATTGTTGTCTCTTCTTAAGCATTTAACTGTCCCGCCTTCATATTTCTTATTTAAGTTGTATGCCTTTCAAAGGGTTTGGAAAATAACCGGTTTACCGCTTTCCCAAATGTCTGCTACCTTGCTTTAGAGGTCATGGTAGATGGCCGTGCTTTTCAATAACATAGTATCTCTAGGTGTGTGTTATGTCGCTGGAAAATGCTTTTCTCAAACGAACTTGCTTCAGGAAAATTAGGAAAACCCCACATAAACATGTGACTGTGAATAAACATTGGGCCAGTTTCTGTGAGGCATTGTCCTTTGCCTTTTCTGTTTAGTTTCCGTCAACATCATCCATCGTAAATTGAATTGGTTTGTCTTCACATGTTGTAGCTATGTCACTAAACCCATTGCGCATCCCGTTCCAACCTCTACTAAGGCAAATTACCGAGTGCCTAAGCTTCCAAGTTCCTACCTATGGTATTGTCGACCTAGCTAAGAACAACGCTTTCGTAGCTGTTAGGACAGAGTGTGGGCCAATGGCTTATATGTATGTCGGTGGGGAGGCTGGCAGCCTAGATGAGTCGTGCGACAAAGCTGCTGAGCAAGCTGTCCGTGACCTCATTAGCAAATACAATGTCCATGTTGAGGATTTCACGGCTGGCAAAAAACGCATGCTTGATAGGTGTGCCTACCTCTATAGCCTTAAAAGGATTGAACTTGAAGCTATTGAAAGGGGCACGCCATCAGGAATGCCATCTGAAGCTGAGTTCCTAGATGCTTGTCCTACTATTAGCCACATTACACTTGACTACATGAGTTTCTTACCTATGGTAGTCAAGCACACTCAAGCTTTGTTGACTCCAGTGGAAAACATATGCTTCGGTGGTTTCAGGCACACTTCGTGGGTGACAATTACGTGCCCACACAGTGCACATGGGGTTGCATGCATCTTTGGGAACGCCTGTGCCACTTTAGATAAGGCCAAGCAGAGTCTTGCAAAGAAGGCAATTACTTTCCTAATGCATCAATACAACTTCTCTATCATTGATGCGAATTACAAAGCCTCCAACTATGCATCTATTCTCTGTGCACTTGAAAGAGAGAGCTATCTAACCGTTAAAGAACGGGAGCTCAACATCCAAGAACCAATGCACCCTAGCCCGTTGGTTGTTGAGCAAGATTGCCTAACTCCGCGTGGCATCCAGTTTCAGATACCTACAATGGTATCGCCTCCCCTTCCTCCAAAGAAACGCAGAGCCAGGCCATCCTTTGGAAACGTACCGAGTTCTGGGCAAGGCCCTGCAGTTCCTCTGCTTGCTGTTCCCTCGGAGCTTGAAACTGTTCTAAAACGTCCCAAGAAAGGCGGACTCTAGGCATACCATCTATCTGTGTTGTTAGGAACCATTTGCAATAGTTGCCTGTCCTTGCCCTTTTGTACTACGCGTTGTTTATGCCTTTCTCTAAACTGAAGTTGTTGCTTTGATTGAATTCTAAAACTGTACTAGCTACCCTTTTACATTTCGTACTTTTGTAGTCAAAGCAGCCTTTTGTAATGGCTTTGTTTCCTGTAATAGCTTAGATGGGTTGTAACAAATTCTGTGCATTTCAATGCAATTAATGAAATCTTTGCTATATAATAGTTGCTTCTAAATTGCTCTTCTTCTCTGCACTTTTGGTATCCTGCAACCTGACCAGTTCTTTTGTATGCTTATCCTCAACCAAACTGGTTACTATTCAAGCTCAATACCTGTTGCGTACCAAAGCTTTTTCCAATGACCGTTTAAGAGAAACACTGACCTACTTACATCACTCACTATTTAAATGCACGTGGCGACTTGGAGTCGATTACATTTTACAGAGCTTTTTCTGTATTTGTGGAAACTACATTAGTATGTTGTTTTCAAAACTCCTAATGCCAGTGTGCCACATCCGTTCTAACAAACCGTTGTAGGCACACTTAACTGTTGGAAACTAATATGCAAATAAACACACGCGTAGCAGGGATAAAAAACCTAAAAATGCAAGGGTCCTGTACTCGAATTACAGTCTGTCTCAACAACACCTGTGCATCATAGCTGTGTGCATGGTAGCAGCCATATTACATTTACCTTGTCGACCTCTATACCAAGCGTGCTAATCTGTGAACTGCTGTTTCACTATTGTTTCAGTTAATATTCTGCAATGACCCTGTTGTTCTCCGGTCTGAAAAACTGCAGGAATCACCATTTCCTTTCCAAGAGCCATGGAAGCTCCCACCACGCCCTAAATTGGATCCAAGCGCCGCCCAAGATCACTTCTATGGGTACTTTCCAAAAAAACTTTTTCAATAACTACTGCTTCAAATGGTTCAATATATGTGGTGCTTGTAACTGCAGCATACAATGGTCTAGATAACTGAAGTTAGCATGTATTGTTGTATTGTTCATAGAATTCCTTTTAAAAAAACAGACACAGCTCAGGTTAGAGTTCCCGGTCTCCTTCAATTGTTAGGTTAAAGTTGAGATTTTACCTTAGCCTGCTTGCCTCTAAGTACACTGCAAACAGTTAGATTCCTACCCAAAACACGTAAACCCCATGAGCTACTTTCCTTTTTCCAAGGTAGGTTATCGTTCTCTGTCGTTGAGTTTAGATACTTAACAGCTTTGTTTGCCCAGGTAATGCGAGGCTTGCAAGAACATGCAGTTGGAACCAGTGGTGAAGGTATTTTGAGCCCGGCGCTTGACTCTAGACAATATACCATGACTCGTATGTTACCCAGCATAGCTGATGCTGGAGCACTACCAAAACAAACTCGAGTCAAGCGTCAAAAAAAAAAAAAAAAGAAAGTAAATAACGCTTCTGCGCACGCTTGCTTTTGTTGTTTCTAAATTTCTATATAGTGTGTTGTGCATATGGTTGGCTTATTGTTCTTTACGGCTCTACCAGTTGGGGCTGCTATGAATGTTGGGCAGCAGATGCCAACAGCAGCACTGGTCCTTCCCCTGCAGAACGTTGTGTCAAATGTTCTGCAGTTAGGTTCTTCTACGAACCGCCTGGGTTCTGTTGTTCTGACGGTGACGTTGAAATTGCATCCAATTCGTTCCCATCAGAGCTCATTAGGTTGTTTACTTCACATGACGATGATGCTATGCACTTCAGAACATATTCGCGTCTGTACAATAACCTGTTTGCATTTAGCTCTCTCGGTGGCAATTTTGATTCATGCACTCAAAAAGGCATTTATGTATTCAAATTACATGGCCAAATCTACCATTTCATACCTAATCTATTGCCAAATGACCATAAGCCTCAATTCTTGCAACTGTACTTCTATGATGCGCAACACGAATCACAAAACAGTTTGAACCTTTTCCCTGAATTGAGGCCTGACGTAATAGGTATCTTGATGGATATCATGCAGTACAATCCATATGCGAAATTTTTCAGATCCCTGCGCGAGCTAGACGTTGTAGAGCACATGGAAATACACCTAAATAAGGATCCCGTCCTTGACTAGCGTGTTTACAATGCCCCAACTGCTGAAGAGGTCGCTGTCATATGGGCTGAAGATTCAGCAACCAGTGCAACTGGTGGACCGACATTATTGTCCACGGCAAGGCAGAACGTGAACACAGGATCATGCACTACTACGGGTGCTATGATCCATTACAATACCCCCTGCTTCGCCCTTATGGTGATTGTGGGTGGCACCACGGGCTAAAAAAAAAAGAAAAGTGGTCGTCGTAGGCAAAATACTCCTGCTGAGCTGAGTATCGCTTCTGCATTGGCCAACGATGTTTATGACCTCTTATCCGCTGAAGCTGCTGGTTAGTTTAGTTTCTCCAATACTAGCTTATACTGCCTTGTGTCCACAAAATTGCTTTTTTGTTACAACTTGTACCCTCCTTGTGTAGTTGCAACGCAGGTTAAAACAAGCCGGACCTAGATTTCTTGTAGAGAATACTACGCATACGTCTTACAGATGCGGCCTGGGAACTACATTTTATGAGCGTGTCGCTTGTTCCAACAGTTCATCGTTGATATGTATGTTAAGCTTGAAAACACGCGTTTGGATTTCTTCAGGAACAACCAATCAACAATTAGGGCAGAATTGTATCAAGGCATCTTATACTGCTTTGATGGTGGTGAGAATAGCGGTGCAAATGTCGGGCATAGGGTCATCCTGCCGCCCACTTTTCTTGGCGGGCCCCGTGACATGAAACGACGCTACTTAAATGCCATAGCTCTTGTGCAACGCTATGGCAAACCTGACCTATTTGTTACAATGACATGCAATCCAAATTGGCCTGAAATTAAAGAGCACCTTGCCCCGGGTGAGCAAGCTCAGCACCGGCCAGATTTAGTTGCTCGCGTTTTCCGCGCAAAACTAATCGCATTGAAAAAACTGATAGTTGAGGACAGTGTGTTAGGGGAAATTGCAGCATATACATATGTTGTTGAATTTCAAAAGCGGGGTTTGCCGCATGCACATCTATTGCTGATTATGAAGCCATCTTACAAAGTTAAAGAATCTAATGTATTTGACAAGTTTATAAGTGCTGAAATTCCTGATGAGAGCAACCCTCACTTGCGCAAAATAATTTTAAGCCACATGATGCATGGCCCATGTGGCGCAGCGAACCTGAATGCCCTTGCATGAAACACAAAAGTAGCCCAGGAGTATGCAAGTATGGGTATCCAAGACATTCCAAGAAGAAACAAGTACGCATGAGAATGGCTTTCCGCTTTATAGGCGGAGAAACGATGGTCAGAATCCCATTATTCGCAAGTTTGCAATGGATAATAGATGGGTTATTCCATACAACCCTTACCTCTCTGCTCTTTTTGATTGTCACTTGAATGTTGAAGTTTGCTTAACCATCCAAGCAGTGAAGTACATATACAAGTATGTTTACAAAGGCATGACAAAATATCTTTTGTTGTTTCGGCTCAGCAAGACCCCAAACCAGTTGATGAAATCCAACAGTTTTAAACTGGGCGATGGGTTTCACCGTGTGAGGCTGCTTGGAGGATTTTTTTGTTCGACCTCTTTAAAATGTATCCTCCTGTACTCCCTTTACAGATTCATTTGCCTAATGCACAAACAGTCCAGTTCAAACCGCAAGAACAACTTGCTGGCATTGTAGCAAACGATACACGAACGCGCACGTCTCTCACTGAGTTTTTCAAGATGAATGCAACTCACGATGATGCATCACAGTTCTTGTACTCAGAGTTCCCAGAACATTATGTGTGGACTGCATCTGCAAAGACATGGACTAAAAGAGTTCAAAAAAAATTTGTTGTTGGCCGCCTAACATTTGTTGTGCCTGCGGAGGGTGAGCGGTATTTCCTCCGCCTCCTTCTAACCCATGTACGTGGGCCTAAGTCATTTGACGACCTATGAACCGTGAACGGTTACCTATGTGCATCATTCCAAGAAACAACATTGAAATTAGGCCTACTTGAAGAAGATGATTCTGTTGTACAGTGCATGGAGGCCACTGGCATTGAAATGCCTGGTGCGCTGCGCCGTTTATTTACAACGATCTTGATATTCTGCAAACCTAGCAACCCTCTAGCCTTGTGGCATCAGTTCTACACACACCTATCTGAAGACTTTGGACGAAAATTTCCACGCGAACCCTCTAAGGTTGCACAACTAACTATAAAATCAGTTGAACGACTCCTTGAAGAAATGGGAAAAACTTTGGAGGAATTCGACCTACATGGTTTGAAGGGCCCTGAAAGCGATGAGATTAGAAGAACTAAAGATATTATTGATGCACTTGATGCACCGATACCAGCTGAGTATAAAGAAGCACGGAAAAATTTGAGTTGTAAGCAAAAAGAGGCATTTGATTCTATTATGGACCACATTCGAACAGGCAAATGTGCTGCTTTTTTTTGTAGATGGACCGGGAGGAACGGGGAAGACATACCTATACCAAGCACTATATGCAGAAGTACGACTAATGAACAAAATTGTTCTCCCAGTGGCAACATCAGGAATTGCTGCAGCAAACATAGTCACTGGTCGTACTGCACATTCTCGGTTTAAAATACCTCTTGATCATACCGTTTCGAAAGCCTGCAATGTGTCCAAACAAAGCGGCCTCGCAGCACTGTTGAAAGAAGCATGTTTGATAATTTGGGATGAGTCTTCAATGGCACGAAAGGAAAACATAGAATCACTTGATCTATTGCTACGAGACTTGTGTGATCCCAACGTCCCGTTTGGAGGCAAAGTAATTGTTTTTGGTGGTGATTTCCGGCAGGTGTTGCCTATTGTACCGCATACACTCAAGCTGAAGCTGTTGAAGCAAGCCTTGTATCATCTGCCCTATGGCCCACATTGACGCGCTTCAGCCTAACTGAAAATATGCGTGCTAGAGAAGACCAACCATTCTCTGAATTCTTGCTTGCACTTGGCAATGGATCTTTACAGACTGCTGAAGTCGCGACTATTAAATTACCTTCACAGATTGTTCTCCCGTTTGATGCAAGCCCCGATTGCCTAGGTAAACTTGTGGAAAGCGTCTTCCCAGAAATCAGTGCAGGGAATTTTTGCGACAATATTTTCACAGATCGCGCAATTCTGACCCCTATGAATGAAGATGTTGATGCGATTAACAATGATCTCATAAACAAATTCCCTGGAGAAGCAGTTATCTACAAGAGTTTTGATATGCTTCTCGATGACGCTTGTAACATATATCCATCTGAATTTTTAAATACCCTTTGCCCAGGCGGTATGAGCCCCCATGAATTAGTGTTAAAAGCAACATCCCAGTTATTCTGCTACGTAACCTTGCTCCTGCTTCTGGTATGTGCAATGGTACGCGCTTGATATGTAAACGCTTCTTCCCCAACATTATTGAATGTGTCATTATAATTGGTCACCACAGGGAGAGTATGTGTTTTTGCCCCGCATAAATCTCGACCATCTGTCTCAGCCAATTACCCTTTCCAATTCCAACGAAAACAATTTCCTATCAAACTCAGCTTTGCAATGACTATTAACAAGTCACAGGGTCAAACCCTCAACCAAGTGGGCTTATATCTGCACCGGCCTTGTTTCTCACACGATCACCTTTACGTTGGCTTGTCATGCGCACGAAAATCAAGTAAAGTTAAGGTCCTGTCAAATTCATCTCCACAAGATCAAACCGCTGCTGTTAAGAATGTAGTTTCTTTTAAAGTGTTAGAAAAGGCTGGCATTATATAGTTACAACCGCTTCATGGTGCGCCACACTTTGCTGCATTTCCATCACTGAAACTTTGTATGTTTGCTTACAAATCTGTTACTAATAACTCGTGCTTTATATTGCAGGGTGTTTTGGGTTTGCGATATACTAGAAGAAACAACGTTTGAACTATCTATCTTGAACTTTTGCCTCCATTGGTAAGTCTGCTTATTTCACTAACATTTTACAAAGAAGCTACTACACTTATAGCGCACATACCATCTGTTCAATAGTTGAATTAGCCAGGGAATTGTTGTAGGACTTACCAGTGCTTCTTAAATGACTATTCCTTTGTTTGACCTACTCTGAATAGGTGCTCTAATTATCAAGGCCTGCATTCCCAGTAAACAAACATAAATACCTTTTTGTTACGTGCAACAGTTGCCATCTTGTCCGTGAAGTTCGCATACATCCTTAAGGGCATTTTGTAGAACATTTATTTAAACATTTAACCCATGCTCGTGAACCTATTGTGCTGCATTGCGTTTTGCATCGTAGTTCCTGCTAATGTGCTGCTCCACTTTACTTTTGCCCGGAAAAAAAAAACACCTCAGGTAACTACCTAAACAGTTTGGTAATTGCTTAACTTGAAGTGACTCCTAAAACTACGAATATATGAGGGTTTGACCCTATGACTTGTTAATAGTGTTTTCATTTTCGAGTGCATGATTGATCCTTACGTTTCTAATCAATTACACTGTAGTCTGTCCTATAATCAATTACTTTGTTTAAGCTTGTACTTTGTTTTCCCTCTTCTTTTCATGTTATTTGTAATAATGTCGAAGTAGGTTTCTTAGCAAGACTTATATATAATTCTTGATGGCATGATACTTTGTTTTAGGTCTATTTATATGATATGAACCTAACCTAAAATTATTGAGAGAAAGTCGAAGGCAACAACCCGAAGTTGACACGATTTGATCCAATTATCATTGCTTATTATTATCTTGTGTTTTAAATAACTTGTACTTCATCCGATTCTTTTTAAATGCAACAAATGAATATTTTATATCTCACAAATAATACCCATTTGTTGCATTCAAAACGAAACGGAGAAAGTAGTATATGGTTAAGCAGGACCCAAAATTGTTTGAAACAAGTCCAAATCTGTCCCATTGACCTGATTGTTATGTCTAGATACATCATCTATGATTCTATGGTCTCCAAGATTATTGTGTGACCCTTGAATAAGTTCTATCCAACAAGATTTCTTGTTGGGCTGTAAATTGTCTCATGAGTCATGAGTATGAATTGCACTCTCAAAAACAAATCTGCACATATATAATTACATAGTCCACAGTAGGAAAGTTGCTTTCCTGCAATTGATTTTAGCAGGTTTTGGAAAATCAATAAGACTTCAAGCATACCGTCATCAACATTTATCCTGATTCATATTTTTTTTTGACAGTGTATCCTGATTCATATTGTGTTGCTGTTGTTTACTTGAGAACAATGTATAGTTCACTGGTAAAGTTGGTCTTCAATGCCTTAACTTGGAGTGTAGATGATCTTGTTGGCTTGTTGCTATATCATATATATGTAATGTATGTATGCCAAGCCTTGTGAATGCGGCATAGCCCATGAGTTAAATTCATACGTTTTATTCTTGGAAACGGTAGACACACGTGCGATCGACGTATTCTCTCTTTATTTTTTTTAAGTAGGTAGTGAGTTACTCTCACACAAGGCCCCTACTTTCAATATCTTCAAGTAAATATTGGAATTGGTTGCTAGACCATGAATTAGTTTAAACCCTCGTACCAGAAAAATATGTACTCTTTCATATCATTTTAAAGATTAATTAATGCACAGAGTTTTAGTAAATTGTGATTTATCCTTTGTCATCCAATTAAAAATAATTGATGTTATTTGAGTTAAGACTCTGGTACGATATGAATTGGATGACAAAGTATTTCACTACTATTTTAATGGAAAAGTAGATGTGAAATGAGATATTGATTCCAAAAATAGAACTAAAATACCTCTGTTCTAAGGCTGCACTAAGAAAGAATGCTTTCCTCCTACAAACCATCTCCACCTCAAGGATTCAGGTATAAGTGTATAACTATAATTTTGCCTTTGTACCAGGTAACTCTATGTTGACTTCTGAATAGCTTTTATGCCTGTTCCCTACCCCTATTCTTCAGCTCTAATGGTTGCTCAACTTCTATTGTGTGTATGTTGAAGGACAGTTTCTTAATGTTAGTCTAATAGATTCCGCTAATGCTAATCATATCAGATATTAGATTAGCTTAATTACCATAGCAGATTACTTATTCGACCACGTGTACAAACTACCTAAGCGAATCAAACCACCAGGGCAGGCCATGCTAGAGTGTTGTCTGGCTAGAACAGCAAGCTCATCCTTTGAAAAAAAAGCAAAAAACAGATATATTTAATTGACAGTGTGTTCCCTGTTAAATTGGCGTACCTATCAAACTTCTAACACTCTTTAATTGTTCTTAACTCAGAAAAACTGTCTAAAAGCATTATTATTGAGGCTGCCATAAAGAAAATAGTTTCCATGGTGAAAAGAGTACTACATTTTCCCTTCATTTTTATAGATAAATATGTATAGAATGTAGTGCCACGGCCAACTAATAAACTACTATTTTGTACTGAACATGTGGATTGGTTGCCTTTTCTAACACACTAAGTAGTGTAAAAGTACACATACTTTCTGGAAAAAGGTAAGCATAACAGTGGAAAAGTACACCTTGTACTATTGGTACTGATGAATCATATCTTCTGTACTTAAATACATGTCTCAAAGATCTCCACAATGCTACTTTATCTACAAAAGGACAGAATGAAGTCGACAATAAACTGTTCACACCCTACTAGGTGTCCTCCTTTTCCCTCTTTTTACTCACCTCTACCTTGTAAGTATATCATACTTAAATCCCTGAGTACCAGATTTAGTAGTTTACAACGGTCTCCCTCCAGGAAATTAAAGCTCACAAAGTAATTCAAGGTGAGTTTGCTTTTCAATGGCTTTTTCCTTGCTCCGATAATTATTTTTTACTTCAATAACTCCTCTTTTGCTCCTTTCCACTGCCTTTTGTACTGTTTTGTTTGGCACATTTACATTTTTACACTCATGTCTTCCAATTATTAGCATTTATGGTTTACCTGCTCTGAATTTTTCCTCTGTTAAGCTGTTATTCAATGTAATTGCTGCATATTCCACTCCACTGATTTGCTTTCCCTTCTTTTTCCACACTACATTGCAACAACTAACTAATTCCTTACAACCTAGAGAAATGTATGCTTCCCTTGTCAGTGTTGTGCACTCTTGCTAGGGGGAAAAAAACGTTTAGCATGTCTGCTTAGCATATCATGTTCCTGAGTTTTTGGGATGAGGAAACAACACTTAAAAGAGAAAACAAAAACTATCTCCTTTAGAGAATTTGTTATCAGAATTATTAAATTTCAAAACTATTTTCCTAATACAAATTCTGCCATGCCAAACCTACTCTAAAAACATATAATTGGACACAAAAATGTCCAACCTATTGCTTAAAAGCCTACAAGTTCTACTGCCAACATGATCCACTATCCTTCCAAACTTTTTTTTTGAAATTACTAACTGATAAGGGGGAAACAAAATCTATCTAATTTGAGCAACCTTGTTATCTTAATTATTATAATGTGTAGCCATTTCTCTTATTCATTTTTGTGCATGGCAAGGTGCCCCACAGGTAAGATTGAAAGTTGTGTTCCTAAATTGTTTGCAAGCTTCCACGTTTTACTAACAAACAAAACTACAAGTCTTGCACTTTACAAAAAAAAAAAAACTCCCTGTTTAACTGTATTACTAACACACTTTGCCTTGGACCTTTGTAACTCTTTCTTTTTACCATACTTTCCAGCTAACTCCTATATTTGTCCTTTTCACACTTGTGCATACTCCTTTGTTTGCAGCATGAACCTGAAAAAACTTATCTCGACAAACTGACTCCCACAACAAAGGCCTATAAGGTCAAGGTGAAGCTCAAGGAAAAATCACGAACGCTGATTTCACCTCAGAAAAAGACTCGGTACCAACAATTACTCTTTGAAGATGAGAAGGTAGCTTCCTTATTATATACTTCATTTCCCATTGTTCAAGTCTTGGGCCAGACAATGTAGACTGCTATTCCAATGACTTCACCCACAGTCCACATTTACTTGTAAATCACCATATGCCTGCCATACATGTATTTACCTGTGCATCATAATAAGTACCTTACACACCTCTGATATGAATGTCAGGGCAACACAATGCGTGGAGCACTGTTTGAGAACCAGATCGAAGAATATGAATCTGTCTTCAAAAGCAATCAGGAGTACGAGATTGCAAATGCACCCCTGAAACCGTTGTTAGGCCGCTATGCCACTCGGGATGACGACTGCCAAATGAGTTTTGGCGGTCAAGCCACAATCCAGCCCTTAGACCCTGAAGCAAAGTCATTTGAACCTGAGTACGTATCGATAGCTGCTATTCCGCGCACTACGATCCTGGCGATCGATTCGTACTCAGCCCTATTCCCTTTGTAATGTACATTGTCATACACATATCCTAACCATGTACTCACATTGTGCAGATGTCTAGGCATAGTCTTGTTTGTTGAGGAAACGCGGACAATCACAACCCATCTGGTGTTGCACACCAAGTTCGGGAAATTGTGATCACTGACCCCAGGTTTACATTGCTGCCCCACGCATGCACGTGTCTTTTATAACCGCTTTAACACTAAAGCTCAACCTTTCCCTTTTGCAGCACTGACCAGCCCTTAACCATATCAGTATGGGATATCTCACAGGAACAGAAGCTAGCCTCCTGAAATCATGGGTTGGACCAGCCCTCATTTTGGCTTCACATCCCTTAAACCATCTGCCACAAAGGTGATATCTTACAATAAATCAAATGCAAAGCTATACAGCCACTTACTCATAGCTAAATTCCTGCTTCTTTTAATTTAAAATGTTGGCTAATTCTACTTGACTTCCTAAGACTACCATCAATGCTTGTTAGGGCCTGCTCCCTATAGAGTAGTTAATCCTTCACTTCCCCAGGAAACCTGAAATACCAGATTGTAAATCCTTGCTTTAAATATGTAGCTGTGCTTACCCTAAATACTCAAACCTTGCTTCCAGGATTTTCACTGTCAACCACCATGGCAACCGAGTTTCATCGAAACCCAGTTGGAGAAAGAGCAAATGTGCTCCGCAAATGGTATGTTCCTTTCACCCACCCCCTTTGCTAACATACATCTAATGTGTTCCCAAACATGTTTGCATGTCTGAAGAAAAAGGTCCACTGGTGCTTGAACGTATGGCGCGCATCTATGAGGTTCGAAATCCTGCTCAGCACAATGAAATCCTAACGATAGATGCGATCAAGTAAAAAGAGGTAATAGATGCACCTGTTAGTGATATGATGTTGTATATATTCAGAACACACCCACAATGAACAAACCACGTTTCTGTGTTCCTTGTTGTGGCGTGGAAATCACTTTCAAAAACCACTTGAGTAGTATGCATCGTTCTTCTATGATCTTAGGTAGGAAATACACTACAAGAAGAAAAGCATTGGATCAAGGTAACGATTCCTGAACCGGAACGCTCTAGGATTGTCCCATATGTTGGCTGTAACAATTGTTGGCAAGCGGACTGAAAATGATTGCGACGTCTCCTACACGTGCAAGTTCTGCAACAAAGAGAAATGCATAGCGACTCCTAGGTATCTTTCATAAACCTACAGTTCTACCTATACCATTTTCATGTCCATGCTCACACATTTGTCCCCTCCGCCCTCTATAGGATACTTTCAAATTCGACGCCACTGATGATACAGGGAAATGACCTTCACAGCTTTTACACAAGAGTGTGAAGCACTATTCAAGCTACCAGCGTCTGAGATATATGCTCAGATCACTACTGTGAGTATAGAACACTTTACAATACAGTTACCACCTTATTAAATCTAATATAAGTCACCAGTCTAATAGTAACACAAGGTAGAATAGTAAAATCTAATAAAAGTTACCAGCCGAATAGGAAAATCTAATATATTGTCTTATGTTAACCCAAGCTTGAATAGTAATGTAGTTGCTTATATGGTTGTGATTATGTGAAACATACTTATGTTAACTTATATCAATTTACAAACTGACACCTACCTTTGTGTAATAGTACAGCAACGTCTCCTAACTTCCTTCCCCTTACAAGGTTTCTCTTAACTAAATGTAACTGTTAACTAATGCAGGGAATGTTCAAATTCGAGCCCATCGCGCATCACCTGAGCACAACACCCTTCCTCTTACAAATCGGCCCAGCAACCGCACTTGCACGGAATAAGATCCTGACCTGGGTTCCTAAGGCTATTCGTTGGAACTAGCAGAACAATGAAACTATCTTTCTTTTGGAATTAAGCGGGCTTCTGATAGGAACATAACCTTTTGTGTTGTTAGCTCAAACCAAGTTCTTTTGTTCCTATACGAACCCCTACTACTTGCCATATATTGTTCATTTTGGGTTTTAAAAGGCAAGTCGTAAGTGTTAAGGTTGTTAGGCAAGTAGTTTTTTTTTTGGTGCCCTTTTTGGCGGGTAAACACTCTTACTAAGCATCCGCATGAACTTATTAAATCTGTAAGCCTGACTTATGTTACCTTTTCAATTTCAAGTACTTATCCTCAGTTGGAACTCCCCTCTAATTAGCTTCATTCCTATACAACACCTTTATTACTTGCCAATCAATGGTTTGTGCTTAGATTATTATGAATTACCTTTTATGGTGAATACTTTTAGGTAGTGTCCGCCCTTTTTTTGAAAGCTCAGCTAACAGAGCAATCTAATGTCGGAGGAAACAACTTAAAACACATTTCTAAAATGCAAACCGTTTATGGAAATATGCTTGCATTTCAACCTTATCACAATTTCTTTAAAACGTTAATGCTAGCCTACATCGTTTCTAGCCTGTAAACGTCTATTTAGAATGCTGGCTACTTTCTACCTTATGCGTAACGACTCATTCACATTTGCAAACTATTGAGTTTTCAAACCCAACAAGTCTCTTAATTCTAGCAAATGTATTTGTATAGATTTCCCTCTTAATCGTAACACTTTTAAATTTCGATTCAGTTGCTAAAATAGTATCTATACATCTCAAAATATTAGATTGCATTGTCATGATAAATCTATGTAGAATTATACATATAAATAACTAGATTCATTTGTATTTCCAAATCAAACAAGTCTCTTTCAAAAATATAGACGAGTTACTACATTATATGCATAGATGCACCCACAAATAATTTCTTCCTTTTAAAAATATATTGCGTAATTATCATACAATATACATACTACTTAAGTCAACATCCTGCTATTTAGAAATCGCTAAATACTAAACTACACTATGCAACCAAATTAATACATAAATTCTCCTTAATTATCATACAATATACATACTTCTTTTTTTTGAAGGTACATTAAGAATTCTCCTTAATATAGTTGTTTAAATAGCTTTTACAATTACTACACTTTAATCTAAAAAATTAGCTTCAAATCAAACGTCACTTTATTCAAACAAATTGTATCGATATTATTATTAGCTTCAAATCAAACATTTATTTTACTATGATATGTTCAAATTATGTATAAAGTGTCCAAACAACAGTTAATGTATAGAAAAAATTGATAATAATAATAATAATATAATAATAATAATAATAATAATAATAATAATAATTAAAATGATACTACTAATAATAATAGTACTACTACTACTAATAATACTTAATAGTTAGAATCCTTAATACTTATAATAAGAATAATTATAATACTTAATAATAATGATATTAAACTCGCAACTTCTTTTTAGTTCAGTTCAGTTTGGTTCAGTTCAACTCCAATCAATTAAGTTCAGTTCAATTCAATTTTGTTCAATCCAATTCAATTCAATTTAGGTTCTGTTCTCTTTAGCAAAAAAAACTAAACTAACCTGAACTAAACTAACCTGAACTAAACTGAACTAAACTAAATTACACATACATATACTTCCTCCGTTTTTTTTTAGATGTTACACTTTCAAAAATTGTGGTTCTCTAGGCAAAAATTGGAGGAGTAATTAGGAGAGAATTAACATGGGGTTTAAGGGAAGGGAGGAGAGAGAAAAGAGACCCCAACTAGGGTTCCCCACCACCACCCCACCACCCACCCACCCACCAGCAACCCTCACCTCAAATTCCAGATCTATCCTTTCTCTCACCTCTCACATCTCACCTTCGCCGGCCTTTCTCCCACCCTCACCTCTCACTTTGCTGGCTTTTCTCTCTCCTTCACCTCTCACTTCGCCGGCTTTTCTTTCTCACACTCACCTCTCACTTCGCCGGCCTTTCTCTCTCACCTCCTCCGGCTCTCTCTCTCACGACCATCCCAACCATGGCCAGAACTCTCACCTCCTGCCGCCTCTCTCTCACCTCCTGCGCGCCTTTCTCTGACCTTCTGCCGGCGCCTTTTCGTCGGCACCTTCGTCGCTGCTCTCCCTAGTTTTCGTCGGCACCTTTTCGTCTTCCCTCGAGTTTCGGGTGGTCGTGTTTCGATCTGGGCGCTCGTCCTTGCAAGTTTCGTCCCTGCAAGTTTCGTCCTGGCCGGTGGTCGTGTTTCGGTAGGTGGGGGTGGTGGGGAATAATTTCGTGGGTGGGGGTTTAGGGTTTTCAGGTGGGTGGGGTGGGGTTTTGGGGGGGTAGCGATTTCGGGTGGGTGGTGGAGTGGTGGTGGGAATTCGTCGGGCTTCTGTGGTGGTGGGTAAGGAGGCTGCGAGGTGGGGGGAAAGGATGGGGCAGCTGAGGTGGTGTGGGAGGGGTGGTGGAAGAGAAGGGAGGGGGTTTAATTAATTTTGGATTAATATATAATAAGGTTAAATTAAGTTAGTTTAATTTTGAATAATCCTTATAAGTAAGGGTAAGTGAGTAATTTTACAGCATAAAACTTTCCAATTTAGGAAATAAAAAAAAGTGTAACATCTATTTAGAAACATGCAATTTAAGGAAAGTGTAACATCTAAAAAAAACGGAGGAAGTATGTAAATTCATAATTCATCACTCAGATTGGTGTTGAACAACTTAATTTTGTTGAAAGGAACTCTTCGGGCATGTTCTCCCTAGCTTATTTTAAGTTCAGTTCAGTTCAGTTCAGCTTCACTCAGTTCGGTTCAGTTCATTCCAGTTCAGTTCAGCTCCAATCATTTCAGTTCAATTCAGTTCAATTCAGCTCCATTCTTTTATAATCATTTTGCTAATTATTAGTACTATTATTATTATCATTATTATTATTTAAATATATATCATTACTATACGACACCCCTACTACTTGCCATATATTGTTCATTTTGGGTTTTAAAAGGCAAGTCATACGTGCCATATATTATTAATATGATTTTAATTATTATTATTTAAATGCAAGTCTTGTTCTCTTTTGCAAAAAACAGCTAAACTAAACTAAACTGACCTGAACTAAACTTAACTGAACTGAACTGAATTAAACTAAACTAAATTACACATACTAATATGTAAATTCATAATTCATGACTCAGGTAATAATAATAATAATAATAATAATAATAATAATAATAATAATAATAATAATAATAATAATAATAATAATAATATTAATAATCAGGTAGTGTATGCACTTTTTTGGGCAAGCTCAACTGACAGAGCAGCCTAATGTAGGAAGAAAACAAATTCACAAGCATTTCTAAAATGCAAAACCGCTTATGGAGATATGCTAACATTCCAAACTTATCAACAATAACTTCTACATTTGCCTTCTTTTCCTTTAAAATCATTAACATCTTGCCTGCATTGCTCTAACCAGGAGCATTAGTCTTATAGTCTTAAAGTTATTATACGTTAACGTGTATTAGATATCTACGTAACCACATCCAAATTGCGCAAATTCTACAATATCCGTAACACAACAAACATACATCTACACTTTGTTTCATAGTGTGCGAAACCATTTTACTATTTTGAGGCACCTAACCGACTACAAATAGCACCATTTTACTATTTCGGAGAATGCTACAATGCATAGAAAAGCATGTAGATATGACCAGTTTTAGTTCGAACACATATCCTTCGTGATTTGACCAACGCAATTCAAACAAATCGTGTGCTTACCACCTATTTGAAATCAATTGCAAACAAATGGTACCGTACTAATTACAGCCAAGGAATTACGAATAACAATTACACTGTTTTGGGGTGCCGCGCGCGTAGGCGCGCGGTGCAACAACTAGTAAAAAGAAAAATAGCAAAGGAGGCTATGAATAAATCAAAGGGGGTAAAAGGAATTGTCATTATTGACAATAATCCAAGAGGGCAAAACTAATTGTCTTTCTTGATGATCAAATAGGGTAAAACTAGCCGTATATGTACGCGATGCGTGCGTGCGTCGACATCTTGTGTACGATTATTAGGCATATATTTTTTTAATCTAAAATTATTTTGGTAGTTTTTTAAATTATTGAGGTTTTTTTAGATGTTATTATCTTTTTGAACTAAAGGTGGCCGATTTTTAACTGTTAGATAAATTTGGTCGAGATTTAATAATTCTTTGTCAACGGTTTTAGCATAGGTATTTAACGATAATTAATTGTCCTCCTTGATGATCAAATAGGGCAATATTAATTGTTCTCCTTGATGATCAAATAGGGCATAAATTTATTGTCCTCGATGATCAAATAGGGCAAAACTTATTGTCTTTCTTGATGATCAAAGAGGGAAAAAAATATTGTCCTTCATGATATGATGATCAAGGAGGGCAAAAAATTTTGTCCTTCTTGATGATCAAGGAGGGCAAAAATTATTGTCTTTTTTGATAGATCAAGGAGGACAATTTTCTTTGTCTTATTTGGATCAACACAAATAGGGCAAAACTTTCAGATTTACCCTTGAAACTTAATACAACAAGGTTATGAGGGCAACGGGAGGGCAATATAAAAATTACCCTCATAGCCTAAGGATACAAAAATTGGATCAAAGAGGGCAATTTTAATTGCCCTCTTTGAGCTTATTTGTTGTAGTGAAAGGCATGTGAAATAACCATAAGTTGGCAACAAGTTTCAGTTTAGGGTCTGTTCTCCCCAACTTATTTTCAGTTCAGTTCAGTTCAGTTCAGTTCAGTTCAGTTCAGTTCAGCTTAGTTCAGTTTAGTTCAGCTCAGCTTTATTCTTTTATAACTATTTTGTTAAATATTATTATTATGTTGGTCTAATTTATTTTACTAATTACTCTTATTATTATTATTTATTTATTTTTATATATTATTATTAAGTATTATTATTTTGATTATTATTATTATTATTTCTATATATTATTTTGTTTATTATAGCTTTACTCATTATTATTGCTATTATTATTAGCAGGAACATGGTTTAGGTCAAAAGCACAAATAAACCCACGTTTTTTTAGCTCATAAACCAATCAAATCGCGTCAAAACGATTTATGATGCAATTTTGTACGGTCGGATCCAATCATTATTTTTATTACTAAATATTATTATATATTAAATCTAATTATCAAAATAGTAATATTAACTTACTTCTTAGATATTATTGTTATAATATAATCATCATCCAGTATTAATATATTAATACAAATAATATAAAATAATTACTATTAATTATCATTATTATCATTAATTATTATTATTATTAATAATTTATGATTAGTAATATTATTTATTTATAACTATCATTTAAAAATATCCAAAATACTATTATTATTATTTTTATTATTCATAATTAATTATTCATTATTATTACTTATCATTATAATTATTTTTTTTCATATTATTATTGTTTAAATATTATTTATATATTAATTACATTCAATATAATTCAATTCAGTTTAATTCAATTTAATTTAATTCAATTCAATTCAATTCAATTCAGTTCAATTCAGCTGTTTTATGCCGAAGAGAACATGCCCTTAGAGGGCTCTCTTAAAATACTAGATTAAGCTTCTAAATGCACGTCAAAGTGCTACTAGAATGTATATTGTCTGTCCCATAGTATGGTATGAATAAATTATTTATGAACACCTTTGTCACCCCAAACAGCAAGTGCAAGTACTAATTGTTTTGGAACAGTTATTTTACAATCATCTTGCTAATTAAATTCAACGTGATTCGAATATTGCAAAAACGCTATTTTGGATACAAACAACTAGTACGGTAAAAAAAAGCTAATAATTTTGGGTAAAACTAAAAAAAAAAAAAATCACAAGAAGTACAACATTATTTCTAAACATGATCAATACTTTCCCTCTGGCTTCAACAGCAAAAAAGACTTTGTAAAAAAAAAAAAAATAACAAAAAAAAGAATGATATTAAGAATTGAAATTACAATAATCTAAAAATTTATTTAAAAAAAAAAAAGAGAATCCGACCCTAACATCGTAGGAGAGGAGAGTCACGATTTTAGAGTAATCCCAACATCATACAATTATCTTTTACGATCAAGTATTCTATAAATCAAGAAGTTAAATGCACTTCTTACAACTTCATAAACATTTAAACACCACCAAGCACACTGCACAAGCATACGTAGCTTCTTGAATTGTTTCCCACACCACCAAGCACCAGCTCCAACGTAACAATGAGCACTACTTTTTTTAATATTCCTTGCTACAAATTTAAACCAACAGTTGAAGAAATATTTACAGAGTGTCTAAAACCCAAAATCTGTGGTAAAAAACTTCCGCCGGAGTATCCAATAACCGAAGTTAATCTTTATGCTTGTCATCCCTATGAGTTATTCAAAGATATGGTCATGAAAGAAGATCGAGAGGAAGAAAGAATTCGCTACGTTTTTACTGAACTCAAGAAAGTTAGCAGCAAGCTAAATAAAGTCAGAAATAACCAACGTCGAATTGTCGGAGTTGGAACATGGAAAGGAGAGCGTCCTGACGAGATTATAGATGAGGATGGAAAAGTTTTTGCTTATGATAGGTATTTTAAGTTTGTACCAGAACCTAAAAAAGAAGATAGTAACAGTATATTAATGGTGGAGGGAGAGTGGAGGATGCATGAATATTCCTTCCATCCAGACTTCTTGCAACAACTACAAGTAGAGATCAGGGAGTTTGTTCTATGCCGGATAACTATGAAAGTCAAGGGAAATAGTAGAGCAAAAAACAAGCGTGGATGTCGAGGACTGATTTATGTGCGCAAACCTCCTGCTTCTTCCAACGTCATGATGGAACCGCCCGCCGCTGCCGCTGCAGCTGTACAAGAGACGATTGAGCAACCAACTTATCATCTTAGCTGCAATGTTGCTGCTACTACTAGTACTACTATGGAGGAATTGGGTGAAAGTATGGAGTTTGTCGATAGTGGTAAAAGTTTGGACATCATCGTGGATGATACCATGAAGGAGGGTGATGGTAATAATGCTACTACTGATCATGTGGAGAACTCTTTCGTACCAACTTATTTCGATATATTTGGTTATTCTAGCGACGAAAAAATAATATGGGTGAAGATATGGAGGTCCATGATAATGTAAATGAAACCGCATCTTCTTCTGATCTTAGCTGCTATGCTGCTGCTGCTACTACTACTGTGGAGGAAGTGGGTGAAAGTATGGATATCATCGTGGATGATACCATGGAGGGTGATCAAAGAAATTGCGAAACCGTTTGTTTCTACTGGCAATAGTACTACTACTTCTATGGAGTATTTGTGTGAGCCTTTACAGGTGCCTGAAGACAACCTTCATGATATTGACTTTGGCTTCCAATATATAGAATTCAAGATTGTGGATGAGTTCCTTAGAGATGTATAAAATAACATTTTGTTTCATGTATAATGATCTATCCAATTAGTGTAATTATTAGTGTCTTATCAAAGTAACTGTGCTAATTACCAATTTAGTTTGTGTTTGTGGATTTATAAGATTGAGTTCTTTGAATAATGATCAATGGAATTTCTGGATTTATGATCTACTTTCTTGCAATTTATGCTTACATTTGAAACTCTTTTATGTACAAGCTGCACATATATATATATATATTCTTGCTAAGTTGATTTTCTCGAGTTTATGCTTCAAGCAAAACTCTTGGACATTGAATCTTAAGCACAATTACAAACTACTGCATCTTCCTCTTAAGCACAATTACAAACTATTGCATCTTCCTAACAATATTTAGACTAGTGTGTTGGCTTTAGAATTGGGAACGCAACAGCCATAAACCACCATTTACAAATCAAAATAGTTGTTCACTCAGTTGTTGTCCTAGTTGCTAGACATCTAATTACATTTGAAATAAAAGTTCAGACAATTCATAGGTGCCTAATAATATAGGAGGTATTAAAACCACCATTTACAAATACAAAATTTGTTTGTTCAGTTGCTATTACATCTGTATGTAGAATAGACTCATCCCAAGAAGCCTCCTCTAACCTCTTCAGTTTCCCCTGTAGCATTCAACTTTCTATTCGAAGTGTGATGCACCTGGACGTTTGGCTCTGTGAATTGTACTTTTAGATCCCTTCAGTTTTTTACTTCATTTTTCCCAGTAGTAGTACATATTCCATAACTATCATAGCTTTGCAAGTCAATCAATAAGCCTCCATAAGTATCTACATTGCTGTTTACTTCATTGTTGCTCAGAGTAGGTGTTCCCTTATTGCAAGATGTTTTAGCTTCCGTAAGTATTTCATCAACACTAGACAAGTTGTTCTGTTCTGCAGTCTGATTTAGATTATTGGACAGTTTAATCTTCGTTTCCTTCAAACATTCAGATGGAGTGCACTCAGAATTCTCAACATAGCTTCTACTAGGATTGGCTCTCTTGTCATAAGGAGTAGAATCCATGTGCATTTCTGAAGCACATTGGACGAGGAAGCTAAGCAACTAGGAGTCCCCTTACTCTTATGATCAATATATTCAAGAGTTGAATTATGTGGTACATGGGAAAAAAGTTAAAAGTTATTGTGTGGATATAATGCAACAAGTCCAATTGGAAAAAAGTTTTAGAAAACGGATGGAGCATAATGTTATATAGGAGCAATAAAATATGTTGATTCTATGAGCACTACGTACATATATTATATACTACTATAAGGTAAGGGAAGTTAATTCAAAGGAGTTAAACCTGATGTAGAAAGTAACAGAATTGCTAACATCATAGCAATAACAGAATAGTTGCTGTGAATCCCCATCGCTATTTGATGATTATTGCTAAAGAGAGCTTATGTTGTGAAGATATGGTGAATTGGTGATAGGTTCATCCTCTACATTGTCTACTATTTATAAAGTTTCTCAATGGCAGCATTCGCACGAGCCACCATGAATAATGATCCTTGAACCTCGTCGGTAAGATGTGCCTGCAAGATGAACTCCAAGCACGGGGTGGGTCCCCGTGGCGGAGCCTCCGACGCTCAAGTCAGTACCCAAATATCATAGAGAAAGTAGGATAATTTATAGAGAGTGGAGAGAGATCTCCCTTTACCTTGACCGTTCGTCCCCTATTTATAATAGTGACTTATTAGGTTAAATAGAGTAAATGAGCCTCTTAGGGCCTACGGGCCATATAACGAGTTATTCCCAATAAAGGAATGAATATACTAGTATTGGGCCTATATGTTATTGTTAAGGTAATTGGGAATATATACAGCTTAAGGTAGCGTCATTATTATTCCCATACAACTAGCCCCTCAGGTCTAAGTTCAATTGAAGATGGAACTTGAGCTGGACGCTTTATAATTTACTTATCACATGTGGCTTGAGGCTTTATAATATATTCTTATCTTTGCAGTTAGCGTTACAAAGATAATATCGAGTTTGTACAGTACCGTTGCACTTGGTTCCTTTTCGAGTCACAAGTTGCTAATCGGTCAATTGATAGTACATGGTGCCGAGCTTGTATTGTTGCACTTGCTACTTTTCGGATCGCAAGTTGCTAATCAGTCAGCTGACAATACATGCATGGATCCTTGTCGGAAGTTGCTAGTTTCCTTTTAGCTTGAAAGAAAAGAATGTAGTTTAACAATTAACAATAGGGTCACTTTTTGAACTTTAACATTTCTACGATCATTTTGAGCAATTAATACTCAAACGTTTTTCTGATGATTTATACTCGTTAGCCCCCACTCTTGAGTTGTATCAGCTCAAGAGTGACATCAATTTTTTTTTTCATGAGGTAACATTTGTATGAGTTTATATGGCTTTATCCAGCTATTATGATATACTTACTAGCCCCTCACTCTTAAGTTGAGTTTGAGTCGGCTTAAGAGTAATATAGTCTAATATTTACAACGTATGCTATGAATGAGTATGTACACTCCTTTATTTGCGCCATAAAGATATGCTATGGCATAGTCATTACTCTTCACATAAGCATAATTGAAGCCAAGCTAATAAACGCTTGTTGTGAGGTGGACTTAGTCACACTCTTGTGGTATGTTCTTGCAAGTGAGCTTATCATGTTTATTGAGTAGTTTGTGTCAATTCAGATCTCCATTTATACTCAATTTAAATTTGGTCACTTTAATGTAGAGAACATTAGTTTATAAGATACATATTGAGAAATGTATGCAATTTCACAATGAGACATAATTTACGCTCACAAAGATGATATAGGAAGAAATACTTAGCTATGTTCCTCTAATGGGAGAAGTTGAGTCTGTTATCTGCCTTATTGAAATACATATATCATACTCAAGCTCAAATAAAGAGCACAACTTCAAGAAACCATGACCTTGATAATATCTTCTGCTGTGCATTTAGAGGTATGTATGTATAGAAGACAAGTGTGCTCTGCTAAGGTTGCATGCACCATCCTCTGTGAATGTTAGTGGAATTTCAGATTACACTTCTCACTCGACGGCGGATTAATATATCACTGACCACTAGGTTTTGCGTCTTCTTAACAACAGATCCACTAAGGTCGTAGACTGTTAACAGATATAGTCAGTTTGAGGTTTGCTTCTCTTTTAGCAGCAGATCCACTTAGGTCGTAGACCGCTAATAAAGATAGTCAATTTTGAAGTTTGCTTCTCTTTTAGCGGCAGATCCACTTAGGTCGTAGACCGCTAATAAAGATAGTCAATTTTGAAGTTTGCTTCTCTTTTAGCGGTAGATCCACTTAGGTCGTAGACCGCTAATAAAGATAGTCAATTTTGAGGCATGCTTCTCCCTAATGGCATATCCACTTAGGTCATAGACCGATAAGAGAGATAGTCATGGTTGTTGTGTTATTTCTCGCTTCTCCCTGATGCTTAGTCGTGAATGCACATATCGTTAGTAGAGATAAACCAAAAACACACTAATAAAAATATGTGAAATAATAGAAGAAATTCATCTTATTAAAATAAGTGGCTCTTCCCGACGGTGCCAGACTTCTTTTAAGCATTTTATTTGAGCATTTAGAGTGCGTTGTTAGTGGCAGCTTATTTTTCATCTGATAGAGTAGGAAAATCAGATCTAGTCCCCTGTGATCTTGATGTAAGAGATCTACAGATTCATGAAATATGCATGTTTGCCTTTCTTACGTACATTTGTAGATATAGCTCAAATGATGATGATCACTCGATGATATATACCTCTGCTCAAATAAAGAGCTTCATGAGTGTGCAAATAGAAGCTTCTAAGTTCAACCTTGTTGGTGACTAACTCTTGATCTTGCAACTTCGACTTTGTTGATGGATGTCCCAAATATACTCACTTTATCATGATTTGCCCAAATAAAGAGCATTATAGCATGCGAGCTAGAATTTCTACACCAATAGTGAGGCTTGCTCATATTTGATGAGAGTGTTGTGAACAACTTATTTTTCATCTGATGGAGTGAAAAAATCACGGTGCACTATGACCTTGACGTAAGAGATCTCCATAAACGGAATATCCATGTCTGCCTTTTTTATGTAAACGTGCAGATATGGCTCAAACGATGACAATCATTCAGTGATATGTACATCTGCTCAAATAAAGAGCTTCATAAGTGTGCAAATGGAAGCTTCTGAGTTCAGCCTTGTGTGGCGACTAGCTCTTGCTCTTGCAACTCTATGCGACTTTAATGCATCTCATTCTTTTTAGTAAAAGAAGTCGAGGCTGCCAACTGCAGTCTGCTCATGAGTTTACTGATACATAGTCTAGCATATGGGATCTGTGAGGTGTTGTTTGCAGCAAGATCTGTAAGCCATGGTCAATGAGTTAGCTCGGCTACAAGCTGCCATAAGAGTTTATGCAGGTCTTTTCCTCATCTTTCATTATGCTATATTAAATTGAGTAACTTCCAAGTAGATGGAACTTGTAGCACACATAATCCAAATATAAACCTGAGTAAAAGAATGAAACTTCCCTGGCTTGTTGGCCCTTAGT